>NW_027635837.1:0-21277 GCF_903797595.1 Erithacus rubecula
TGCAGAGTTAGTCGATAAGTAATACATAGTCCCATTGTTCAATCAAGGCCTTAACTTCCAGGAAGCACGTAGCAGCGAGGTATAACCCTGGGATGGATACTATATAGCAATAAGTATAAGAATAAGGGAAGTAGGAGCAGCGGGATAGCACGTATGCTTTTTGGCTAGAAATTCAGTAGGCGTGATTATCTCACACTTGCAATAACCAATAATAAGAAGGCGTACATAGTAAAACCAATAAGATTGTACTAATATGAATAATGGTGATTTATGCTATGTTGGGCTATAAAACTGTCTGATGCTCTCAATAAAGTTGGATTATGCTTTATCAATCACATTGATTGGCTGGCTGATCCCCTCACTATTCCTCCACAAGCGGCTCCGCACCCCCACAGATGCTCCATTAGAAGCATGTAGGTTTAAAAACAGCATCTAGAAATAAAAAGTTTTGACCTTAGAATGGGCCAAATTGGGATGATTCCAGGCACTGGGCACTTGGATGTGGGAACATATGCTTAGTTACATAACCCCAAGCTTAGTGTGCTTTCACTACCTGCAAGGTTTAACAGCAGACACAGAAGAGGAAGACACAGAGACTCCACTGGAAATAAAGACCTGGGAAAGGATGAGAGACCCCCAACTACTAGTGGAGCATGTGCAACATGACATAGTGATGTCGATTTTGGATATAGAAACGAGGAAGAGCTTTCCAGAACGTTCTGTATTAATATGTATTAACATACAGTATGTAAGTGAGATTTTTAACTTGATTGCTTTGATATGGGAGGAAGGGCTAAACCCAACCCTACCCCTGGTCAGTGTAACCCCAGTTGGTTTTGCTTATGCTTTATTTGAACCTCAATTATACTAAATTATTCACTACCAAATTTTGTATATACTCAATTATATGTATTTAATATACTTTGGTTATATTCTTTTATACACAATTGCTTCTCTTAAAAATTGCTGCTAAATTTTATCTTGTTGTTTGGCTCATTGAACAAATAGAACATCATTCACAATTTGGTGGTGAAACCTGGGAACTCAGTCCAAAGGAAGAGTAGCTAGTTTTGGGAAGGAGCTCCCCACCAGTTGTTAAGGTGGTCCCAAGACTAGACCAGGCTCTCTTGGAGAAGGAGTTCCAAATTAAAATGAAGCATAAGCAAAAGAAGCTAGCAATAGGATGCACACTAAAAGAAGGCTCCTGGAGGAGTGCCAGCAAAAGGTAAAGTGCCCGTAAAATGTCTTGTGCACAAAAACCACGGGAAAACAGACTGTATAAGTACCACGGGGTTGGGTAAAGGGGTGGCAACTGTGTGCTTGTGTGTGTGAGGGAGGAATATTTGAGATGGTTGGATAGCCGAAGCCATTGGGGCCTCCCAGTACCGTGTTTTCAGTTCTCCATGAGGAGGCTGGCCAGGAAAAAAGGGAAGCAAAAGGGAAAAACAAATGAAGACCCCGGGAGGGCCTGGGAGGGAAGGTCCCAGCCCAAGAACTCACAGAAAGAGTCTTTAAGGAGAAGAGAGCTGGCTGACACTCAAAGAGATGATTTTTGAGGGAAATGACTTAAGTTCAGTTAAATTATCCTTTAGAAGAAACACAGGTGAAAATTGTATGTGGTTAAAGGGTTTGAAGAAAGTGGCCAGAAAAGTTAGGGAAAATAGATTGAGAAGGGAAATTAGAGAACTAGGAGGGGAACAAGTAGTTGGCAAAAGATAAAATATTGTAAATATTTTATGTGCAAATATTGAGTGAGAAAATTGAACCACTAAACAAATGAGGGAGAGCATGGGACACGAAGATATAAGGGATTTCTTAGTCTTTTGCCACCAGAGACGGGTCAGAGGAAGAGTAAGACCTCTGACCAAGGGGTTGTGAATTATGAGAAAAATTCACAAGAACCCGGTATGCCTGGGAACCAAGAGGGGGGTTCCCAGTAGGGGAACAGTATTCCTCAGGACAGTCCACTGGGGATCATGTTACAATACTGGGGTACAAGGGAATCTCAAAGAGGAAAAAGCAAGCAGAAAATGATCCATTATTGTATGTTTAAATAGATGAAGGAAAAGATCTATGCAGACAATTTATATTGGGCAGAGTTTAAATCATTTGAAGATTAGATTTGTCAAGCTTTAAATCTATTTGTGAATTCAAAAGAACCTCCTAAGCAGGAGAAAAGTAAATATGCAGCCCTGTGGGTTCACCTGGGAAGGGGTTGTAATTGCAGCCTATTTTAAGAATCTTGTTTAGAATGGAAGAGAGAGAAATGATTAAACAGTCAGAAATAGAGGCTTGGAATGGAGATAAGCAGAGGCCAGAACAGGGAGATCAGAAATGGCCTCTGGGAGATTCAAACTGGAATAATCAGGAGGTGGAACATGCGCAGAACAGGAAGGATTTCAGGTGGATGATCATCCAAGGAATTCAGGTGCCTAGGGGACAAAACATAGGGAAAGCTCTGAGTGAGCACCAAGAGAAGGACGAGTTCCAGACAGAATGGCTAGAGAGACTAAGAAAGGATTTGCAGTTATACTCGGGCATAGACCCTAATACAGCAGCAGGGCAGGTCCTTTTGAAAACACAATTCATAGCTAAGTCTTGAGGGTATATCAGCAAGAAGCTGTAAAAACTGGAAGATTGGCAGGATAGGGGGCTTCAGGAGTTATGGGAAGCACAAAAAGTGTATGTTAGAAGAGATAAGGAAAAACAAAAACAAGAGCCGGGACTCTAGTAGCAGCAGTCAAGGAAACACAAGTAACCACAAACACAGCAAACTTTTCAGGTGTCTTGGGTTGCAGAAATACAAAAATGTGTATTCTATCACCATGTGTTGAAGCTGGGTAGAGTAGTGACCCTTATATCTGTGGCACATACTATCTGCTAATGGGCCATCTTTAAGACTAGGTGGGGCAATCATCTTTATCTTTTCCACAACCCATCCTCCCTCCAGGAAGATATCATCTGCTGTTGGGCCATTAAGTCCCACTGTATGACTGATAAAATTACATCATCCCATTGGAAGATGCTCCAGCCAAGGGGAGAAGCCAAGCCTTTCCTACCTAGATAAAAACTCAGATTTTGAACAACAAGGTACCTTCTTTCCACTGGATTCCAGTGGAAAGCCAGACCTTTCCACATCATCTCTGGACTTTCAGAGGAAAACTGCACTTTTTCTACAGGAGCACTGCTTCAGCTGAACCACATCTGTCACTCCAGGAGGGCTGCAGCCACCTTTTAATTGGACTGCTACCAGCACTCTGACTGATGGGGTGTCAGGTTGTATTTTGACTCTGTCAGTGTTTGGGATTGTTCTTTGTAATACTGTATTTCTATTTTAATTTTCCTAGCAAAGAACTTTATTCCTAATTCCCATATCTTTGCTTGAGAGCCCCTTAATTTCAAAATTACAGTAATTTAGAGGGGGGGGGTTACCTTCTCCATTTCAAAGAGAAGCTTCTGCCTTTCTTGGCAGACGCCTGTCCTCCAAACCAGGATACAACGGACCCTTGGTTCCATGAGCTTCCCGAGCGTCACCATGGTCTCCTGGGATCTGCATTGTCACAATGGACAGCTGCTTCCATGGGACCCTGCTGTGTCACAATAAACCCTTAGTGCCCTGAGGTTCTGGAGTGTCACAATGGTCTCCCTGGTTCCACGAAGCCTTGGAGTGTCACAATGGCCCCTTGGTTCCCTGAGTTTCCATAGTGTCACAATGGTCTTCTTGTTTCTGCAGTTTCAAAATGGACCATCAGTTCAATAAGGTTCTTATGTCACTGGTCACTCCTTGGTTCCATGTGGCCCTGCTGTGTCACCCCTTGGTTCTAGGAGTTTCTGTGCTGTCAGTAATGATTCCTTTGTTCCAATGAGGCGCTGCAATGTCACACTGGACCATGGGTTCCATGAAGTTCTCCAGTATCACAGTGGCCCCTTGGATCCATGAGGTCCCATAGTATCACCACGGTCTCCTTGGATCTGCATTATCACAATGGACCATTGGTTCCCTGTGGCATTGCTGTGTCACAATGGTCTCCTTGATTCTCTAATTCCCCTCAGTGTCACAATGGAACCTTGTTTCTGTGAGGCTGCAAACTGTCACAATTGTCTCCTTTCCATGGAGACAGTTAGTTCCATGAGGATACAAAAGCTTTGCATAGACACTGAGCAACAACTTCTTAACACACCTGGGGAAAACTGACTGCATTCAAGAGAGGGGTTCAAGGTGACAATGGCACCATCAATTTCCATCTGCAACAGAGATCCAGGGAAAGGATGGGGACAGAGAATTCAGTTGGAAGACTCAGAGATTTCTGCTTACATAGATAATTTCTGGTTATACAGTAGCTTGTAGAAAGGTGACATCATTCCAGGCAGCCTGTATTGAGCATTTGGCTCCTGAGTAGAGTTTGTTGTTTAGGCTGTTCTCTGGCTGGCTGCACACATCCATCTCTCTGTCCCCCCAGCATTTCTCAGCCCAGCATTGCTGTGCCCTCCCTGGGCTCCCTGCACCCAGCGCTGCCGGCTCCTGGCACACGGAGCCATGGCATGGCCCAGCCTCAGCTGGGACACCTGGGCCACCAACATTCTGCCCTGGCAGGGACTGTGCTGCTTCCTCACCTCCAGGCTGAACCTTCCAGGCTGCACTTTGGGGAGGTTTCCTTCTCTTCCCGCTCCCCAGGAAAGCTCTGTGTCCTGCTGGTCACAAAGAGAGAAAGGCTGGTGAGAGATGTGGTGTCAGAATCTGTTTGGAGTACAATGACCATAAAATTTTGGGTTTTTCCATATTCTGTGGAAGAAAGAGAGGCATCAACAAAACTTCTACACTGGACTTAAAGTGCACAGCCTTTGGCCTATTCAGGATGCAGATTTGGGCATAACTGAATCAGATACTGCTTTTGTGTAAGAGTCAGTCCAAAGTTTTCTCTGATCTGCCTCAAACCATCATCAGAGACTGAGACCCCAGGATGCCACCCCTCCCTCTGGACCTGTGTGGGAGCCCAGGACATACCCCTGGCCTCCTTGGGGGTCTCAAAACCCCCCTGTCAAGGGTCTCAAAGACCTCTGAGTGAGACCCTGGTGTCACAGGTGCTGAATTCTAACCCCTGGGGGAAGTTGTCAGCACAAACAGAATGGAAACAAGCTATGAAAATTAGTAAAGTGTAAATTAGACCTTCAGAACGTAGATAAATAGGTTTTTTGGAATATTTATGATAAGGGACACGTGGCCAAGATGGAGAATTTGGGGGGTGGACACCTTTTCCTCCTTCTTCTCCATGTCATCCATGTTGGGTGACACGTTGGCACTCTTGGATTGGATGGGGTCAGGGCTGGACCATTTAATAAAATTGTATTGTATTGGGAAAATTTGTAAACATGTAATATGTGGTACAAACTATATAAGATAAGCCCTGCCTTCACCAGGCAGATTCCACCATGGATGCCAGGCTGAGCAGACCCTGCTGGCCAGGCAAAAGGTCCCAGAGATATGAAACAATAAACAATCCTTGGAAAAAGAGAAAACCGTCTCCGGCAATTTCTCTTCGACTGCTCCAGAGAAAACCAGGTTTTGAACCACCTTCGTGTCCCTCTGGGGTGATCTCGGGGCAAAGGAGAAACCCCAGACTGGGATATTTCTGGGTCAGAAATTTTGGGAATTTTGGAATTTTTGGGATCTTTGGGTCAGGAATTTTGGGAATTTGGGGATTTTGGGTATTTCTGGGTCAGGAATTTTGGGAATTTTGGAATTTTTGGGATCTCTGGGTCAGGAATTTTGGGAATTTTTTGTATTTCTGGGTCAGGAATTTTGGGATTTTTGGGGCAGCCCCACCTCCACCTTGCTGGCAGCTCCGGGGGCGGCTCCGGGGGCTGAGGGTGGGGGAGGGGCCGGAAGCAGCGACCCCAAAACTGGAGCAGCTGAGGGGGGAGAGGAGCTGGGGAGAGAGAGACAAAGAACAGGGTCAGGAAATGGATCTGGGGGGCAGGGAATCTGTGGGGCAGGAATGGGGTCAGAATCTATGGGGCAGGGAATGTATGGGGTAGGAAAATCTATGGGGCAGGGAATGTGTGGGGCAGGGAATGGGATCCATGTATGGAACGGGGAAATCTATGGGGCAGAAATGAGATCAGTCTATGGGGCAGGGAATGGGTGGGACAGAAATTGGGTCAATCTGTGGGGCAGGGAATGGGATCAATCTGTTGGGCAGGGAATGGGGTCAGAGGGGGTAGGGCAGGGAAATCTATGGGGCAGGAATGTGTGGAGTAGGAAATGTGTAGGGTAAAAATGAGGTCAGAAAAATCTATGGGGAAGGAATGGGGTCAGAACCTGTGGGGCAGAGAATCTATGGGGCAGGAATGGGATTAATCTGTGGGGCAAGGAATGTGTGGTGCAAGAATGGGATCAATGTATGGAGTGGGGAAATCTATGGGGCAGGAATGGGGTCAATCTATGGGGCAGGGAATGTGTGGGGCAGGGAATGGGGTCAGAGTGAGTGGGGCAGGGAATCTATGGGATAGGAATGGTATTAATCTGTGGGGCAGGAATGAGATCAATCTGTGGGGCAGGGAATGTGTGGGGCAGGGAATCTATGGGGCAGGAATGGGATTAATCTATGGGGCAGGAATGGGATCAATCTATGGGGCAGGAATGGGGAAGGATCAGGATCTATGGGTCAGATTTGGGATCTGTGGGGCAAATTTGGGTCTATGGGATGGATTTGGGGTCTATGGGATGGATTTGGGGGTTTATGGGGTGGATTTTGGGTCTCAGAGTGGATTTGGGGGTTTATGGGGTGGATTTTGGGTCTCAGAGTGGATTTGGGGTTTATGGGATGGATTTTGGGGTCTCAGGGTGGATTTTGGGGTCTCACCGTGGCAGGCTGTGCCCAGCAGGTCACTTGGGGGGTGCCGGGATCTGTGGGGCAGCTCCACCAGCCCCTGGAGGTCACTCAGGGGTCACTCGGGGGTCACTCAGGGTCACTCAGGGGTCACTCACCCTTTCCCTGCAGTCCCTCTGAGGCTCCTCCAGCCCCTCCCGAATTTCCTGGGCCGGGATTTGGGTCTGGGGGTCCCAGCGGGGGGTGGGGGGGGGGAGGAGGGGCTGGCACCGCCGGGGAGGGGGCGGGGCCAGAGAAGGGGGTGGGGCCAGGGCGGGGGGGGATGGGGCCAGCATCGGTGGGGGGAGGGGCAGAGGTGGGAGGGGCAGAGCCTCGGGGGGGGATGGGGCCTGCAGGAGGAAGAGGAGCAGAACAAATTCTTAATTTACAAATTTTTCCCACATTTTTCCTCAATTTTCCCAAATTATTCCCCAAATTTTTCCCCAAATTTTTCCCCAAATTTTTCCCCAAATTTTTCTCCATTTCCACATGAAATTTTACTCATTTCTTCCCCAAATTTTCCCATTTCCCCCCAATTTTTCACCAAATTTCCTCCAATTTCTTTCCCAATTTTCCCAAAATTTTCTCCAATTCTCAAATTTTTTAATTTTTCCCAATTTTTTCCCAATTTCTTCCCAATTTTTTCCCAATTTTTCCAAAATTTCCAATCCTTGCCCCATTTTTCACTCAAAATTCCCAAATTTTCCCCACAATTCCCCCAATTTTTGACCCAATTCTCCTCCCAAACTTCCCAAATTTCCCATTTTTTTAACCAAATCCCCCCTCGCGTGGGGGGAGGGGCAGCTCCAGCTCTGGTGCTTCCACCGGGGGGAGGGGAGACAAAAGTGACAAAAAAAACCAAAAAACCCCAAAAATAGCCCCAAAAAACCCCAAAATTTCCCCCTCCCCCCAAAAAAATCCCAAAATATCCCAAAAAAGTCCCAATTACAAAAAAATGCCAAAATGAATAAAAATAAATTAAAAATTACACAAAATTAACTAAAAAAAAGAAATAAAAATGGCCCAAAATATTCCAAAAATGACCCAAAATTACAAAAAAAACCCAAGTGAATAAAAATAAATTTAAAATGACATAAAATTAACAAAAAAACCGTCAAAAATGGCTCAAAATGACCCAAAAAATGACCTAAAATATCCAAAAAATGACCCAAAATTACAAAAAAAAAAAAAATCTAATGAATAAAAATAAATTAAAAATGACATGAAATTAATCAAAAAAACCCCCAAAATGGCTCCAAATATCCAAAAAATGACCCAAAATTGTCTAAAAATAATAAAAAAATCCCCAAAAAATACCCAGAAAAAATTAAAAATTATCCAAAATAACTCAAAATTACCCAAAAATGACCCAAAATTGCAAAAAAAGCCCCCAAATGGATAAAAATAAATTTTAAATGCACAAAATTACTCGAAATATCCCCAAAATGGCTCAAAATATACCAAATATTACCCAAAATTAAAAATAAACCCCCAAATTAATAAAAATAAATTAAAAATTACACAAAATTACCTAAAAAACCCTCAAAAATGGCCCAAAATGACCCAAATATGACCCAAAATTACAAAAAATCCCCAAACAAATAAAAATAAATTTACACAAAATTAAACAAAAAAATCCCAAAAATGGCTCAAAATTGTCTAAAAATTACAAAAAATAACAAAAAATTACCCGGGAAAAATCTAAATTATCCAAAATGACCCAAAATGACCCAAAAATGACTAAATTTACCTGAAAAATGACCCCAAAATGACCAAAAATGGCTAAAAATTGAAAAAAAAATTATCTTAAAATAATAAAAAATGACCAAAAAAATTGACTCAGAATAAACAAAAATGAATCAAAAATTATCCAAAAACTATCCAAAATAACCTTGACCCCTGGGTGACCCCTGGGTGACCTCTGACCTTCAGGCTCCAGCAGCAGCTCGAGCTCCCCTGGGGTCACCTCAGGAAGCTCCACCTGGGACCCAAAATCAGCCAAAATTCACCCAAAATATCCTAAAAACATCCCATAATAGTCCCAAAAACTCAGCCCAAATTAGCCCCATAAATCCCCCAAAATTTCCCAAAAATTTGTTAAAAATTGTTCTCAAAATTCCCTAAACATGACCCAAAAATCTACCAAAATCCCTCAAATTTTCCAAAAAATTTCTTAAAAATTGATCCCAAAATTCCCTAAAAATGACCCAAAATTCACCCAAAAATTCTCCCAAAATCCATCAAATTTTCCCAAATTTCCTAAAAATTGTCCCCAAAATTCCCTAAAAATTCTTCCAAAATTCTCCCAAAATCCCTCAAATTTTCTAATAATTTCTTTAAAATTGTCCCCAAAAATTACCCAAAAATCCCCAAAATTTTCTTAAAAATTGTCCCCAGAATTCCCCAAAAATGATGCAAAATTCTCCCAAAATTCCAACAAAATTCCTCCTAAAAAAACCCTAAAAATGTCCCAAAACCCCCCAAAATTTCCCCAAATTTTTGGGAATTTCTCACCTTGTGCAGGGCCGGGGGGGGAGGGGCAGCTCCAGCTCCCGCAGGGTGATGGATTCAGGCGTGGCCACCAGGGGGCGCTCTAAGGAATTGAGGGAATTTGGGGATTTGGGGAATTTTGGGAAATTCTAGGGGAATTTGGGGGGAATTTTAGGGGAATTTTGGGGCAAAATTGGGGAATTTTTGGTGAAGTTTTGGGGAAATTTCGGGGGAATTTTGGGTGAAGTTTTGGGGGAATTTGGGATAATTTTAGGGGAATTTTGGGGCAAATTTGGGGGATTTTGGGTGAAGTTTTGGGGGATTTGGGTGTAATTTTGAAGCATTTTGGGGTAAATTTGGGGGAATTTGGGGATAATTTTAGGGGAATTTTGGGGGATTCTGGGTAAAGTTTGGGTTAAGTTTTGGGGAATTTGGGGCAAGTTTTGGGGCAAGTTTTGTGGCAAGTTTTGGGGCATTTTGGGATGATTTTAGGACAATTTTTGGGGCAAATTCGCGGCAAATTTGGGGAATTTTGGGTGAAGTTTTGGGGGAATTTTGGGTGAAGTTTTGGGGGAATTTTTGAGATAACGTTAGGGGAATTTTGGGTGAAGTTTTGAGGAATTTTTGGGATAATTTTAGGGGATTTGGGGGTAATTTTGGGGGACTTTGGGGGAATTTTGGGGAAATTTTGGGGGATTTTGGATGAAGTTTTGGGGAATTTTGGGATAATTTTGGGATAATTTTATGGGAATTTGGGGGAAATTTTGGGGGGAATTTTGTGGTAAACTTGGGGGAGTTTGGATGAAGTTTTGGGGGAATTTTGGGGGAATTTTAGGGTGAATTTTAGGGTGAATTTTAGGGTGAATTTTAGGGTGAATTTTAGGGGGATTTGGGGTAAATTTTGGGGTAAATTTTGGGGTCCCACCTGGGGGTGCCTCAATTTCCTCAGGGGGTGGCAACAGCTCCTTGACCTGGAAATGGGGAAAAAACCACAAAAATTTGGAAAAATGGGGAGAAATGGAGAAAAAAAAGAGAATTTCAAGGAATTTGGGAAAAAAATGGGGGAATTGGGGAAAAAATGGGATAAAATTGGGAAAAGATGGGATAAAAGTGGGGGAAAATAGGATAAGAAATGAAACAAAAATGGGATAAAATTGGAGAAAAACTGGGGAAAAACGAGATAAAATTGGGGAAAAAATGGGATAAAAAGGGGGAAAAATTGGATAAAATTGGGGAAAAAATGGGATAAAAATTGGGGAAAAAATGGGATAAAAATTGGGGAAAAATGGGATAAAATTGGGGAAAAATTGGGGAAAAAATGAGAAAAAAATGGGATAAAATCGGGAAAACATGGGATAAAATTGGGAAAAAATGGGATAAAATTGGGAAATAATTGGGAAAAAATGGGGAAAATGGGAAAAAATCGGGGAAAATAAGGGGAAATTTGGGAATTTCAGTTCATAAGGGAGAATTTGGGTTAATAAAGGAGAATTCTGGTTAATAAAGAAGAATTTGGGGTAAAAAAGGAGAATTTCTTCCGCACCTCGGGCAGCCCCACCCCCACGATCACAAAGAAGGGATCAGGAGCTGCCTCCAGCTCCTCCATCAGAGCTCTGGAATCTGGGAGCAGCAGAGCCCTGGAATGAGGAAAAAAATGGGAAAAAAATAAAATTAACTGGGGGATATTTGGGGAAAATTGGGGGAGAAAATTTGGGGGGCAAAATTGGGGGGCAAAATTGGGGGGCAAAATTGGGGGATTTTGAAGCAGTTTAGGAGATTTTGGGGGGGGTTTGGAAAGTTCAGAGTGGATCTTGAGAGGGATTTTTGGGGAAAATTTGCAGGATTTTGGGAAATAAATTTTGTTGAATTTTGGGGGAATTTTTGAGATTTTTTTATATTTTTTTAGAATTCCCTTGATCTCCACCCAGGGGATTTTTAAGGGATTTTTGGGTGACTTTTTTGGGATTTTTGGGTGGTTTTGGGGGATTTTTTTGGGGGGATATTGGAACGTTTGGAGTGGATTTAGGGGGGATTTTTGGGGAAATTTTTGAGGATTTTGGAAAATTAATTTTGCTGAATTTTGGGGCATTTTTTGGGATTCTTTGATATTTTTAAAAATTCCCTTCCATCTCCACCCAGGGGATCCTTAAGGGAATTTGGGTGAATTTTTGGGGATTTTTGCGTGATTTTTGGGGGGATTTTTTGGGGGGATTTTGGAAAGTTTGGAGCGGATTTTGAAGGGATTTTTGGGGAAAATTCAGAGGATTTTGGGAAATTAATTTTGCTGAATTTTGAGGGATTTATTGGGGTTTTTTGATATTTTTTTAGAATTCCCTTGATCTCCACCCAGGGGATTTTAAGGGATTTTTGGGGGATTTTTTTGAGGATTTTGGGTGAATTTGGGGGGATTTTTGGGAGATTTTTTGGGGTGAATTTTATGAATTTTTGGTACATCCTGGGGGGGGTGACATCGATGTCCAGCAGGGGGCGCTGCACCCGATTCAGCCTCTCCAAAATCACCAAAACTTCTTCTGCAAAATGACCCCAAAACCGCCCCAAAATCCACCCAAAAATCAACCATGAAACACTAAAATGTCCCAAAAATGCGAAATCCTGGAAAAAACGGCACAAAAATGTCCAAAATTGCCCCAAATCCACCAAAATTTCCAGTCAAAATCCCATTTTTTTTCCAAAATCCCTCAAAAAATCTCCCCAAAATTGCCCAAAAATCCCCTCAAAACCCAAATTCCCACCCCCAAAAACCCCCAAAACACCCAAAATTCCCCACAAATTCCTTCTCAAAATTTCTCTCAAAAATTCTCTCCAAATTTCTACCAATTCCCCAAATTCATCTTAACCGACCCCAAAACTCTTCAAAATTCCCCCAAATGTCCCCCCAAAATAATTCAACAATCTTGCCAAAATTCTTCCAAATCCACCCCAAATTTACCTTCAAGACCCCAAAAATTCTTTAAAATATCCCCCAAAATTCCCTCAAAAAAACCCCCAAAATTACCCAAAAATTCCATAAAACTCCAATAATTTCACTCAAAAATCTCCCCAAAAATCCCCTTTAATAAAACCCTCAAAATCTCAGTTCCTCCAAAAAAAATCCAAAATTGCCTCAAAATCACCCCAAAATTGGCCCAAAATTTTGTCTTCAAGACCTCAAAAACTCCCAAAAATATGCCCCAAAAATTCCAACAATCCCACTCAAAAAATTCCCAAATATCCTCAAAAACACCCAAAAACCCCAAAATTCCACTAAAAAAAGCCCTCAAAAAGCCCAAAATTGTCCCCAAAAATCACCAAAAATTCCCCCAAAATCCCCCCAAAACTGCTCCAAAAATTCCCACCAAAATCCCAAAAAATTCCCCCCCAAATCCACCAAAATTTCCTTAAATCCACCCCAAAATTTCCCCAAAACACCTAAAATTCCCTCTAAAAATTCCCCCAAAATCCCTCCAAAATTTCCACTAAAAATTTACCCAAATCCATCCCAAAAATGACCCAAAAAATCTCCAAATTCTCCCCAAATCCATCCCCAAAATCCATCCCAAAAATGACCCAAAAAATCTCCAAATTCTACCCAAAATTCCACATCCATCACAAAAAACCCCCCAAAAATTCCCCTCCAAAAACCCCAAAATCACCCGTGCCTGAACCCTGCATTTGCATAACCCCGCCCCTTCATTAGCATAACCCCGCGGGTGGCGCCGCCTACCGAGCAGGTGCCGGCATTGCCTCCTGTAAACTCTCGCGAGACCGAGCTGCAGCATCGCGCCCAAACAGAGTGAGCAGCGAGGGGGCGGGGCCCCGGCAGGAGAGGGCGGAGCCTCCAAAACATTTTGGCCAATCACCAACGAGGTCACGGCGGCGCTGGGCGGGGCCAAGGCGTGATTGACGGGGGGCAAAATAATGCGGGGAAAGGGGGAGGATTAAAAAAATGGGAATTTGGGGAAAAAACAGGGATTTAAAAATTTGGGGATTTTTGTAAAAATGAATTAAAATATGGGGGGAAATTCCATAAAAATGGGCTAAAATTAGGAAAAAATTGGAATTAAAAATTTGAGGAAATTTGGATGTAATTGGGGAAAATTGGGTAAAAATATGGGGGGAAATTGGGGGGAAAATTTGGGAAAAAAATTGGAAAAAATTAAGAAAAAGTGGGATAAAACTGGGGAAAATTAAGGAAAAAATGGGATAAAGTTGAGGAAAAAAATGTGGAAAAAAGAAAAAGAGGAAAAAGGAGGGAAAAGGATAATATTGGTGAAAAATTTGGAAAAAAAAATGGGAAAAAAATGGAAAAAATGGGATAAAAAATGGAGAATCTGGGGGGGGTTTACAGGTTTTTTTAGCAGAATTTGGGGTTTTTGGGGGGTAAATGTGGGGGTTCAATTTTTGGGGGTGAATTTGAGGGTTTTGGGGTGAATTTGGGGGATTTTGGGCACATCCACCCCCAGGTACTCCCGGCGGAGGAGGCGAGAGTGGCAGGTGGCTGCAAGCCTGAAAAAAACCCAAAAATCACCCAAAATCCACCCAAACAATCCCTCCAGATCCCCCTGAAACTCCCCAAAAACATCCCAAAAAATTCCCCCAAAATTCAAAATAATTTCCTCAAAAATCCCCCCAAAATTCAAAATAATTTCCAAAAAAAATTCCCCAAATTTTCCCCCAAACCCATTGCAAATATCACCCCAAAATTGACCAAAATCAGCCAGAAATGACCCAAATTCCACCTCGAATCTATCTGGAATTACCCAAAATTCACCAAAAATGAGCTAAAATCCCTCAAAATGACTCAAAATCCACAGAAAAATGACGCAAAATTCACCCAAAATTCTCCTAAAATCAGCTAAAATTGATTTTAAATGACCCAAAATCCGCATTAAAATGATCCAAAATCCGCTAAAAATTTAAATAAAATGTCCCAAAATCCACCGAAAATGACCCAAAATGAGCTAAAAATGACATTGAACCAAAATCCTCCTAAAATGACCGAAAATCAGCATAAAAATGACCCAAAATGAGCTAAAAAATGACATAAAACCACCCAAAATCCACTGAAAATCCCCCAAAATCCAAAGAAATGGACACAAACTCTCCCCAAAAATCCCCCCCAAAATCCCCAAGAAATCCCAAAAAAATCCCCCATAAAATCCCTCAAAATTTTTCAAAAAAATCTCCAAAACATCCTTCAAAATTCCCAAAAAAACCCCCAAAAATTTCAAAAAATCCCCCAAAATTTAAAAAAAAAATCCCCAAAAAACTCTAAAAATCCCAAAAAATCGCCAAAAAAATCGCCAAAAAATCCCAAAAAATCCAAAAAAATCCAAAAAAATCCAAAAAAATCCCAAATTGTGCTCACCAGATGGTCCCGAAGCAGCCCGAGTGTCTCCGCAGCACCTCGGGGCAGTAGAACATGATGGAAACTCATCCCAGTTAATTTATGAATTAATTAATTATTTGCAAAAGGTTTTAAATTCATTTTGTTAATTTGAAAAAATTCGCGGGGGGGGAAAAAACGAGGCGGTTTGGACAAGAAAAAAAAAAAAAGAAGTGAAAATCTTCTCGGAACTGGTAAAAAAATGGGAATTTTAATTAATTAATCAATTAAATGGGAATATGAATCAATTAAATATTAATTATCAAAAGGGAATTTTAAAAATTATTTAAAGGAAAAAAAAAAGAGCTAAATTTGCAGCCAAATACTCCTAAAATTTACTTTGATTTGTTTATGGACGTTTAAACTTAATGCAACAATAAATAAACACTTAATAAATTAAATAAATACTTAATAAATTAAAGAAATATTTAATTAATATATTTAATTTAATGGTTAAAACTGGGGATTTTTGACCTTAAAGAAAGGCCAAACCCCCCGAAAAAATTTAAATAAGATTTGCTAACTCTGAATAAATGTTATTAAATATTAATATTAATTAATTTTTATTAAATATTCATAAACTTGACACAATGAGGGCAGTATTTAAATTATTTAAAGGCAAAAACGTGGAAAAAGGCCAGAAAATGCCTCAAAAAGCTCCAAAACTTCACCCCAAAATTGAATAAATATTTAATTAAGCATTTCATTGAAGAGCAATAAGCTTTAATTAACTTTAAACTTTTAAAGGTTAAAAATCGAGTTTAGCGCTTTAAACATGAAAACCATCTATTAAAGTTCAATCAATAAATTGCTAATAAAAAATATTAAACTGGAGCAAAATTTAATTTAATTAAGGAGACAACACAGATAAATTTGAGGCAAAAATGTGTTTAAAAAACGCGATTTTACTCCTAAAATCTCTGCTCCAGCAAAACTTGAAAACCCTAAAAAAAAAAAAAAGCGGCAGAACGCCGCGATTGAAACCAATTAACCAAGTAATTAATTAAGTTACTTAAGGGATTAGATCTGGAAAATATATTAATAATTCCATTTGAAAGAGCTTTAAACCACCCTCCCCCCACCCCCGGGCTTCCCTTTTTAAAACCCAAAGCAGCCTCGAATTTTCCGCCAGAGCGCCAATTAGCGCCTTAATTGGGCACCTTAATGGTCACCGCGAACATTCCGCCACTAATTAAGTAAATTGGATTAATTAAATTAAGGAATTAATGACTTAAACGGTTCCCTGACACCTCGAGCCTCAGTCGCTGCCACCTCCGGACTGAGCCTCACGGCGCCTCGCGGCCCCTTTTATGACCTCGGTAGCCCCGCCTCCGTTGCGGCTTTTCAGCCAATCACGATGTCACTCACCTCATACTAGCCCGCTCTTTTCCCCGCCCCCTTTTTCTCCCCCCAGCCAATCAACGCACGGCTTCTCACCCAGCAACAAGCTCTGGCCAATCAGAGGGGTGTATGGAAAATGAGGGTAACGCTCAACCAATGGGAGAGCCGGGGGCCTCACGGCGCGGGGCCAATCAGAGCACGGCTACCGTGAGGGGAGAAAAAAGGAAAATGGCATCCGGGGCTGTTTATTGAGAGAATTTGACAGATCCCGGGTGAGATTTGACGAATTTTGGGGATCCCTGAAAGATTTTCTTGAAGTTTTTGAGGGATTTTGGGGTGATTTTGGGGGGTCCCTGAGGGATTTTATTAAGTTTTTGGGGGTGATTTTATGGGGCGTCCCTGAGTGATTTTATTGAGGTTTTTGTGGGATTTTGGAGGGTTCCTTAGGGATTTTATTGAGATTTGTGGGATGATTTTATGGGGGGTCCCTGAGTGATTTTTTTAATGGTTTTGGGGTGATTTTGGGGAGTCCCTGAGTGATTTTATTGATGATTTTGGGGTGATTTTGGGGGGTCCCTGAGCGACTTTATTGAGGTTTTTGGGGTGATTTTATGGGGTCACTGAGGCATTTTATTGAGATTTTTGGGGTGATTTTGGGGTGTCCCTTGAGTGATTTCATTGAGGTTTTGGGGGTGATTTTGGGTGGTCCTGGAGGGATTTTTTTGAGGTATTTTGAGGGGTCCCTGAAGGATTTTATTGAGGTTTTTGAGGAATTTTGGGGATCCCTGAGTGATTTTATTGATGTTTTCGGGGTGATTTTATGGGGGGTCCCTGAGTGATTTTTTGATGTTTTTAGGGTGATTTTGGGGGGCCATTGAGGGATTTTTTTGAGGGATTTTGGGGGGTCCCTGTGGGATTTTATTGAGGGTTTTGGGGTGATTTTTGGGGGTCCCTGAGGGATTTTATTGATGTTTTTGAGGGATTTTGAGGTTGTCCTTGAGTGATTTTATTGATGTTTTTGGGGTGATTTTTTTAATGATTCATTAACAAAAAGGAGAAGAAACAAACAATCCAGGCTAAAAAGCTCCACCATACAACCAACTAGCAGCACAAGAAACACGCTGTGCTCTTGTCACTGACAGTTTCTGTCTCATCCTGGGGATGAACCAGAAGTGGAAAGCGGCTGCATGGACCCCACAGGACAGGTTGCACAAGCTGCTGAAGGAGAAGGTGAATCAAGTGCACTTGCTGAATTCAAAGCCATTCAGCTGGCCCTGGACACTGCTGAAAGAGAGAACTGGGCAAAGCTCTATACTGAATCAGAAATAGTAACCAATGCTCTGTGGAGTTAGCTGGAAAGGTAAAAAAAAAAGCCAGCTAACAGCATAAAGGAAAACCAATCTAGACTGCTGATGAGGGGAAAAACATTGCCACTCAGACAAACTATCTGTAAAAGTCCATCATGTAGACAGCCACATCCCCAAAAGGGATAAATAATAAAGAACACTAAAACAACAAGCAAGTAGATCAAGCTGCAAAAATAAAGATGTCACCAATAAATTTAAATTAGCAACATAAGGGAGAGTTGTTCCTAGCTCAATAGGCCCATAATGCTTCAAGGCACTAAGGCAAAAAAAATGCCACCTGTAAGTAGGCAGAAAACCGAAAAGTAGATTTAACTATAAATAGCATTTCTCAAGTTATCTGTAACTGTAAGACATGTGCTAAAATTAAACAGGCCCAGCCCATAAAGCCTCTCTAATATGGGGGGCAGTATTCCAAATATAAGTATAAAGAAGCCCAGCAAATGAACTACATCACACTGCCTCAAACCCCCAAGGCAAGTGCTACGTGATCACAATTGTAGAAGCCACCACTAGATCATTAGAAACCCACCCTGTACCTCACACTACTACTCAAAACACCGTCTGAAGCCCAAAAAAGCAAGTCCTATAAAGACACAGCAGCCCTGAGAGAATCGAGTCAGACAACAGGACCCATTTCAAGAACAGCCTTAGAAACATCTGAGCCAAAAATTGTGATATTGAATAAATATATCCCTTATCATACTCCAGCTGCCAGGAAAGTTGAACTGTACAACAGACCACTTAAAACTATCCGAAAGGCACTTGGTGGGGGAACCTTTAAAAATTGAGAAATGAATTTAACAAAATCCACCTAAACAGTCAACACCTGAGAGTCCATCACTCAAGCGAGTCCTGCCTAGTCTGAGCCCTTGCAGGCAGTGGATGGGGATAAAGTCCCTGTAGTGCACATAAAAGGTATTTTAGACTGTTTAGATTAGGCCCACCTCAAGCAAAGGCAAACGTGTCCGTAAGATTGTTCTTGCTCAAGAACCTAGTTACACTTGATAGGTAATGCAGAAAGATAAAGAAACCTGTTGTGAACCACAAAAAAACCTAATCTTAAGCAAGAAGTGTGTGTAAACTTTCATTGTATGTATGTATGTATGTATCTATCTATCTATCTATCTATCTGTCTGTCTATCTGTGTAGCTATCTAAATACCTATTTATCTCGCAGAGTTTAAAGAAGGAATTAATTTAGGTATGATGCAGATGGTAATAGAATAAGGAGTGGATAATGCCTTAGGCTGCAATGCAAGATGTAACCAGAAGTGTATATATTCTACCATTATTTGTTAAAACCAGGTGGAGCAGTGCTCCTTATCTCTTCCATGACCTATCCCTCATAACTCCAGGGGGAATATCCTCTGTTAATAGGCCAGCTGTGCTTGGTGGAACAGTTGTTTTTATCTCTTCCAGGACCCATCCTTTCCCCAGGAAGATATCTTCTGTTAATAAGCCATCAAGTCTCACTGCAGGACTGATCAAATTACATCATCCCATTTGAGATACCCCGTACCCAAGGGGAAGAGTTAAGTATTTCCTACCTAAATAAAACATGAAATTAGAAACATCAGAGAAGCCTTTCTCCACTAAATTCCCAGAAGAACACCAAGCCCATCTTCATCACCACTGGACGTTAGAAAAGAAACTAAACCCTTATCCAAAATCATTGCTTCAACAAAACCTCGTACTCTCGGTTCCTGTCCCTATTCCCGGTTCCGTTCCCGGTCCCCCTCCCGTATTCCCAGTCCCATTCTCGGTCTTGATAATATTCCTGGCACAGGTCACCCATGGCACTCTGCACTTGTCCCCGAGCCCTTCCCTGTGTTGGGGCTGCCTGGGGCTTTTCCTGCAGCAGGACCTGGCCTGGCCATGGCCCAGGAAAGGCAGTTCCTGCTGGAGCAGGAGGCTCTGCCTGCAATGGGCTCAAATTCCAACAAGGCTCTGTTTGCAAAGCCCCCAGTGGGAAATGAAGGAGGGGGTCACGCTGCTTTTGGGGTGAATAATGCTGAAACCAGCCCGACTCCTCCATCCCAAAGTTCAACATCCTGAGAGGGAGCTGAAGCTGTGGCAGAGCTGGGAAAATCCCCAGAGCAGGGAACAACCAAGTGCCACCACTGAGAACTTCAGCAGAGCTGCTCAGCTGGCACAGCCTGGGCACATCTGAGTGACAGGGCAGCACCCCAGGCTGGAAAAGCCCTGTCCCAGATTGTAACAGCAGCGTGTCCTGACATTCCCCTCCTTGGGGGGTGTGGGCCTTCCTCCCTGGGCTGGGGACACCCCTCAAGGACACTGCTCCAGGCTGAGCCAAAGTTTTTGGTTTGGGTGAATGATATCAATCTCTACTTAATAACTGGTTTTGCTTTAATACAACTGCTTCAAAATTGCTTCCTGTCTCACTCTGAGTGTCCCTGAGAGAAGCAGAGACACACAGTTCCACAAGCTCAGGGTTCTCCTTTGATGAGGAATCTGGGATGCAAATGGCCTTCTCAGAAGGATAAAAGCACAAGGAATGGACTAGAAATTATTAGAAAAAACTACCCTTCTTGCAGACAATGTTCACCAAGTCCACAAAGTTCACCTGCATTTCCCCTTTTTAGATTCTTTTTGTCATCTACTCTGAGCAGTCCAGCTTGGTCTAGTGCTTATCATGAACAGATTGTGCTCTTGATTTATACCAGTGCAAGAGATGTAGAATGATCTAAACTGAGCACAGAAACTACGGCTGTCAGCCCATTTTCACGGTCTAGGTTACTCTGCAGGTGTCCATGGAGACGTGGGAATGATTATCACACAACTCTCCACTTCCAGCTGCAGGCTCTGGAGATTCTTTCTCTGAGTCCAGTCAGGGTTGCATTCCCTAACAATTCCTGGTACCACCTCCTGTTTTCCAAGCTTGGAACAATCACAATGAAAACCTTACCAATGGCACAACTCCTCAGTCCACAAGGCAAAGAAAGGATAAGTTGTCAAGTTCTCCAAACATTTGCCCTGCTTTGCTGCAGAACTCGTGCTGCAGACACAGTGTGGAAAGCCAAGAGAAGCTGCATTGGTGGCACAGCCTGTGACAGAAGCTCGACCTCGTTCTCCACGAAAGGCTCTTGAAAAGAGCAGACAGGACTGTGGAGAAGATTCTTGGAAAACCGAAACAGCTTTCCAGAAGTGAAATGAAAATGGAAAGAAACAATCCGAGATGTTTTCATGTGTTTATTTCTATGCTCCCCTTTTCTAGTGTTTTAGTGTTGCACTGCTTCTCCATGCCATTAAGTCCAAATGGATCTCACCTCTAAGATCAATGACTTGTGAGTCTTAGACACTCTAAAATATCATAAGCTACAAACAGTTTGCCTTACCCTGGTTTTGCTGGAAAGCAATGCTGGAGACATAAGTGCAGTGCTTGGCTCGGGCAGTGAATCCTCCAGCCGGAAGGAATGAGCTCGAGAGTGGTCTGAGGCCTCAGCAGGACCGAATGCCACAGCAGGGGACCCAGGGGATTCCCGTGTCACCATGCTGGGAGTCAGGACTCGGGCTTGGCTCAACAGGGCAAAGTTTATCGTTTGCGGGACCAAGACCTCAGGGGACTGCCCCCAGAGCACGCGGGGCTCGGCCATGGGGCGAGTGGGGCGAGCGTGGAACGGACACGCGGACGAGCGAACACACGGACAAACGAACACACGGACAAACGAACACACGGACAAACGGCCACGGCGCGTCAGTTGCTTCAGCAGCAGCAGCGGCAGCAGCAGCAGCAGCGGCAGCAGAAGCAGCGAGTCTACAGATCCTCTGAATCTCTTGTTCCTCCTCTCCCTGTCCCGCATTCCC
>NW_027635837.1:21777-74048 GCF_903797595.1 Erithacus rubecula
TGGGATTGGGGGATTTTTTGGGGATTTTGGGGGGTTTTTTGGGGGATTTTGGGGTTTTTTGGGGGATTTTTTTGGAGATTTTTTGGGAATTATTTTTTTAATTTTTGGGGGATTTTTGGGGATTTTTTGAAAATTTTTGGGGGATTTTTTGGGAATTTTGAAGGATTTTTTGGGATTTTTTGAAAAATTTTGAGGGATTTTATGGGGGATTTTTTGGGGGATTTGGGGGGATTTTTGGGAAATTTTGTGAGGATTTTTTGGGAATTTTTGGGGGATATTTTGGGGATATTTTTGGGGATTTTTTGGGGATATTTTTGGAATTTTGGGGGGATGGATATTGTGTCCGTTTCTATGGATTTGGGAGGGAATTTTTCAGTGGATTTTGGGTGGTTTTTATGTTATTTTGTTAGCCTCAGTTTTGGGTCATTTTTATGCTGATTTTGGGTAATTTGTGGAGGATTTTGGTTCAATGTCATTTTTAGCTCATTTTGGGTCATTTTCGGTGGATTTTGGGGCAATTTATTTAAATTTTTAGCAGATTTTGGGTCATTTTATGCAGATTTGGGTCATTTAAATACAATTTAGCTGATTTTAGGAGAATTTTGGGGTGAATTTTGCGTCATTTTTCTGTGGATTTTGAGTCATTTTGGGTGATTTTAGCTCATTTTTGGTGAATTTTAGGTAATTCCAAACAGATTAGACATGGAATTTGGGTCATTTCTGGCTGATTTTGGTCAATTTTGGGGTGATATTTGCAATGGGTTTGGGGGAAAATTTGGGAAATTTTTTTTGGAAATTATTTTGAATTTTGGGGGGATTTTTGAGGAAATTATTTTGAATTTTGGTAGGATTTTTGGGGACATTATTTTGAATTTTGGGGGGATTTTTGGGGACATTGTTTTGAATTTTGGGGCGATTTTTGGGGATGTTTTTTGCGAAGTTTCAGGGGGATCTGGAGGGATTGTTTGGGTGGATTTTGGGTGATTTTTGGGTTTTTTTCAGGCTTGCAGCCACCTGCCACTCTCGCCTCCTCCGCCGGGAGTACCTGGGGGTGGATGTGCCCAAAACCCCCAAATTCACCCCCAAATATTAAACCCCCACATTTACCCCCCAAAACCCCCAAATTCTGCTCAAAAAACCTGTAAAAACCCCCCAGATTCTCCATTTTTTATCCCATTTTTCCCATTTTTTTCCCATTTTTTTTTCCAGATTTTTCACCAATATTATCCTTTTCCCTCCTTTTTCCTCTTTTTCTTTTTTCCACATTTTTTCCTCAACTTTATCCCATTTTTTCCCTAATTTTCCCCATTTTATCCCACTTTTTCTTAATTTTTTCCAATTTTTTTCCCAAATTTTCCCCCCAAATTTTCCCCCCAATTTCCCCCCATATTTTCCCCAATTTTCCCCAATTACATCCAAATTTCCTCAAATTTTTAATTCCAATTTTTTCCTAATTTTACCCCATTTTTAATGCAATTTCCCCCCATATTTTAATTCATTTTTACAAAAATCACCAAATTTTTAAATCCCTGTTTTTCCCCAAATTCCCATTTTTTTAATCCTCCCCCTTTCCCCGCATTATTTTGCCCCCCCATCAATCACGCCTTGGCCCCGCCCAGCGCCGCCGTGACCTCGTTGGTGATTGGCCAAAATGTTTTGGAGGCTCCGCCCTCTCCTGCCGGGGCCCCGCCCCCTGGCTGCTCGCTCTATTTGGGCGCGATGCTGCAGCTCGGTCTCGCGAGAGTTTACAGGAGGCAATGCCGGCACCTGCTTGGTAGGCGGCGCCACCCGCGGGGTTATGCTAATGAAGGGGCGGGGTTATGCAAATGCCGGGTTCAGGCACGGGTGATTTTGGGGTTTTTGGAGGGGAATTTTTGGGGGGTTTTTTGTGATGGATGTGGAATTTTGGGTAGAATTTGGAGATTTTTTGGGTCATTTTTGGGATGGATTTTGGGGATGGATTTGGGGAGAATTTGAAGATTTTTTTGGGTCATTTTTGGGATGGATTTGGGTAAATTTTTAGTGGAAATTTTGGAGGGATTTTGGGGGGATTTTTGGAGGGAATTTTAGGTGTTTTTGGGAAATTTTGGGGTGGATTTAAGGAAATTTTGGTGGATTTGGGGAGGAATTTTTGGGATTTTGGTGGGAATTTTTGGATCAGTTTTGGGGGGATTTTTGGGAAATTTTGGAGGGATTTTTGGCAATTTTGGGGAAAATTTTGGACTTTTTGAGGGTTTTTTAGTGGAATTTTGGGGGTTTTGGGTGATTTTGAGGGATATTTGGGGAGATTTTTGAAGGGATTTTTTGGAACTTTTGGGGCATATTTTAGGAGTTTTGGGGTCTTGAAGAAAAAATTTTGGGCCAATTTTGGGGTGAGTTTTGAGGTAAGTGTTGGAGATTTCCTTTGGAGGAACTTCGGGATTTGAGGGTTTTTTAAAGGGGATTTTTGGGGAGATTTTTGAGTGAAATTATTGGGAGTTGTTATTGGAATTTTTGGGTAATTTTGGGGGTTTTTATGATGGGACTTTGGGGGATATTTTAAAGAATTTTTGGGGTCATGAAGGTAAATTTTGGGGTGGATTTGGAGGAATTTTGGCAAGATTGTTGAATTATTTTGAGGGGTCATTTGGGGAAATTTTGAAGAGTTTCTGGGGTGTGTTAAGAGGAATTTGGGGGGAATTTGGAGAGAATTTTTGGAGGATTTTGGGAAGGAAATTTGGGGAAATTTTGGGTGTTTTTGAGGGATTTTTGGTGGATTTTGGGGCGATTTTTGGAGTGAATTTGGGATTTTGGGGGGAATTTTGGTTTTTTTGAGGGGAATTTTGGGGAAATTTTGGGGTTTGGGGCAATTTTGGGAAGACTTTTGGGGGGGGATTTTGGAAAAAAAATAATGGGATCTCGAATGGAAATTTTGGTGGATTTTGGACATTTTTGGACATTTCTGGGCCATTTTTTTCCAGGATTTCGCATTTTTGGGACATTTTAGTGTTTCATGGTTGATTTTTGGGTGGATTTTGGGGCAGTTTTGGGTCATTTTTGCAGAAGAAGTTTCGGGGATTTTGGAGAGGCTGAATCGGGTGCAGTGCCCCCTGCTGGACATCGATGTCACCCCCTTCAGGATGTACCAAAAATTCACAAAATTCACCCCAAAAATCTCCTAAAAGTCCCCCAAAATTCACTCAAAATCCTCAAAAAAATCCCCCAAAAATTCACGCAAAAATCCCTTAAAGATCCCCTGAGTGGAGATGGAGGGGAATTTAAAAAAAAAAAAATCAAAAAATCCCCAAAAATTCAGCAAAATTAATTTCCCTAAATCCTCCAAATTTTCCCCAAAAATCCCTTCAAGATCCACTCCAAACTTTCCAAAATCCCCCCCAAAAATCCCCCAAAAAATCACCCAAAAATCCTCAAAAATTCACCCAAATTCCCTTGAAGAACCCCAGGAAGGAGATGGAAGGGAATTTTTTAAAATATCCAAAAAATCCCCAAAAATGCCCCAAAATTCAGCAAAATTAATTTCCCAAAATCCTCCAAATTTTCCCCATAAATCCTCCCTAAATGCACTCCAAACGTTCCAAAATCCCCCAAAAAATCCCCCCAAAACACCCAAAAATCTCCAAAAAAATCACCAAAAATCCCTTTAAAATCCCCTGGGTAGAGATCAAGGGAATTCCAAAAAAAATATCAAAGAATCTCAAAGAATTTCCCAAAAATTCAACAAAATTAATTTCCCAAAATCCTCCAAATTTTCCCCAAAAATCCCTTCAAGATCCACTATGAACTTTCCAAACCCCCCCCAAAAATCCCCTAAACTGCTTCAAAATCCCCCAATTTTGCCCCCCAATTTTGCCCCCCAATTTTGCACCCCAATTTTCCCCCAATTTTCTCCAAATTTTCCCCAATTAATTTTATTTTTTTCCCATTTTTTTCCTCATTCCAGGGCTCTGCTGCTCCCAGATTCCAGAGCTCTGATGGAGGAGCTGGAGGCAGCTCCTGATCCCTTCTTTGGGATCATGGGGGTGGGGCTGCCCCAGGTGAGGAAGAAATTCTCCTTTTTTACCCCAAATTCTCCTTTATTAACCCAATTTCTCCCTTTTGAACTCAAACTCCCAATTTTCCCCTTATTTTCCCCTTATTTTCCCCTTATTTTCCCCCATTTTCCCCCCATTTTCCCCCCCATTTTCCCCCCCATTTTTTTCCCCCATTTTTTCCCATTTTTTCCCATTTTTTTCCCATTTTATCCCATTTTTTCTCTATTTTATCCCATTTTTTCCCCAATTTTTATCCCATTTTCCCCCCAATTTTATCCCATTTTCCCCCCAATTTTATCCCATTTTCCCCCCAATTTTATCCCATTTTTCCCCCAATTTTATCCCATTTTTCCCCCAATTTTATCCCATTTTCCTCAGTTTTTTCCCAATTTCATCCCGTTTTTGTTTCATTTCTTATCCCATTTTTCCCCAATTTTATCCCATTTTTTCCCAATTTTATCCCAATTTTCCCCCAATTTTTTCCCCAAATTTTCAATTTTTTCCCAAATTCCCTGAAATTCTCATTTTTTTCTCCATTTCTCCCCATTTTCCCAAATTTTTGTGGTTTTTTTCCCCATTTCCAGGTCAAGGAGCTGTTGCCACCCCCTGAGGAAATTGAGGCACCCCCAGGTGGGACCCCAAAATTTACCCCAAAATTTACCCCAAAATTCCCCCAAAATTCCCTGAAAACTTCACCCCAAAATTCTCTTTAAATTCTCCCAAAAAATCCCCCAAAACTTCCCCCAAAATTCCCCAAATTTGCCCCGAATTTGCCCCAAAATTATCCCAAAATTATCCCTAAATCCCCCAAAACTTCACCAAAAGTCCCCCAAAATTTGCCCCAAAATTCCCATAAAATTATCCCAAAATTTCCCCAAAACTTCACCCAAACTTCACCCAAAATCCCCCCAAATTCCCCCAATTTTACCCCAAAATGCTTCAAAATTACACTCAAATGCCCCAAAACTTCACCCAAATTCCCCCCAAATTCCCCCCCAAATTATCCCCAAATTCCCCCAATTCCCCAGAGCGCCCCCTGGTGGCCACGCCCGAGTCCATCACCCTGCTGGAGCCGGAGCTGCCCCTCCCTCCCCGCCCTGGCCCTGCCCGAGGTGAGAAATTCCCAAAATTTTGGGGAAATTTTGGGACATTTTTAGGGTTTTTTTAGGCGGAATTTTGGTGGATTTTTGGGAAAATTTTGAGGAATTTTGGGAGAATTTTGGGTCATTTTTGGGGAATTTTGGGGACAATTTTTAAAAAAGTTTGGAAAATTTGAGAGATTTTGGGAGAATTTTGGGTCATTTTTAGGGAATTTTGGGGACAATTTTTAAAAAATATCTGGGGATTTTTGGGGCTAGTTTGGGCTGAGTTTTTGGGACTATTATGGGATGTTTTTAGGATATTTTGGGTGAATTTTGGCTGATTTTGGATCCCAGGTGGAGCTTCCTGAGGTGACCCCAGGGGAGCTCGAGCTGCTGCTGGAGCCTGAAGGTCAGAGGTCACCCAGGGGTCACCCAGGGGTCTCTCAGGGGTCATGCAGGGGTCACTCAGGGATCAAGGTTATTTTGGATAATTTTTGATTCATTTTTGTTTATTCTGAGCCTTTTTGTTGTTCATTTTTGTTATCTTAAGATAATTTTTTTTCAATTTCTGGGTCATTTTCGGGTAAATTTGGTCATTTTAAGATAATTTTGAGTAATTTTGAATAATTTTGATATTTTCTGGGTAATTTTTTGTTATTTTTAGATAATTTTGAGCCATTTTGGAGGGTTTTTTGTTTAATTTTGTGTCATTTTTAATTTGCTTTTATTCATGTGGGGTTTTTTTATAATTTTGGGTCATTTTTGGGTCATTTTGGGCCATTTTTGGGTTTTTTTAGGTAATTTTGTGTCATTTTTAATTTATTTTTACTCATTTTGGGTTTTTTATTGTTTTGGGTCATTTTTGGGATATTTTGAATCATTTTTGTTGGGTTTTTTTGTTAATTTTGTGTAATTTTTAATTCGTTTTTATTCACTTGGATTTTTTAGACAGTTTTGGGTCATTTTTGGTCATTTTGAGCCATTTTGGAGGGTTTTTTTTGATTATTTTTGTGTCATTTTTAATTTACTTTTATCCATTTGTGGGTTTTTTTGAAATTTTGGGTTATTTTTGGGTAATTTTGTGTCATTTTGGATAATTTTTAATTTTTTCTGGGTATTTTTGGGGGAACTTTTTTTTATTTTTAGACAATTTTGGGTCATTTCTGGGATATTTTGGGCTTTTGGGGGGGTTTCTTGGTTAATTTTTTGTCATTTTTAATTTATTTTTATTCATTTGGATTTCTTTTTGTAAATTTGGGCCTTTTAGGGGTTTTTTTTTTGGTAATTTTGTGTCATTTTTAATTTATTTTTATTCATTAGGAGATTTTTTTGTAGTTTTGGGTAATTTTGGGATACTTTGGGCCATTTTTGGTTCTTTTTTTAGCTAATTTTGGGTCATTTTTAATTTATTTTTATTATATTTGGGGTTTTATTTTTTGTAATTTCGGGTCATTTTTGGGATATTTTGGAATTTTTTGGGGGGTGAGGGGGGAAATTTTGAGGTTTTTGGGTTATTTTTGGGGGGTTTTGGGTAATTTTTGGTCACTTTTGTCTCCCCTCCCCCCAGTGGAAGCACCAGAGCTGGAGCTGCCCCTTCCCCCACGTGAGAAATTTGGGGGGATTTGGTTAAAAAAATGGAAAATTTGGGAAATTTGGGAAGTTTGGGAGGAGAATTGGGTCAAAAATTGGGGGAATTTTGGGAAAAATTTGGGAATTTTGAGTGAAAAATGGGGCAAGGATTGGAAATTTTGGGAAAATTGGGAAAAAAGTGAGAAAGAAATTGGGAAAAATGAGAAAATTTGAGAAAGAATTGGGGAAAGTTTTGGGGAAATTGGAGGAAAATTAGTGCAAAATTGAGGAAAAAAAGGGAAAATTTGGGGAAGAAATGAGTAAAATTTCAGGTGGAAATGGAGAAAGAGATTGAAAAAAATTTGGGGAAAAATTGGGGAAAAATTTGGGAAAATTGGGAAAGAAATTGGGGGAAATTTGGGGGGAACTTTGAGGAAAAAATGGGAAAATTTGGGGAAAAATTGGGGAAGAAATTGGAGGAAATTTGGGGGGAAAATGGAAAAAAATTGGGAAAAAAAGGGGAAATTTGAGGGGAAAACTGGGAAAGAAATAGAGGGAAAATTGGGATAAGATTTGGGAAAAATTGAAAATTGGGAAAAAATTGAAAAAAATTACAGAAAATTCGGGAAAAAATTTTGAAAATTGGGGAAAAATTGGGAAAAATTTGGGAAAATTGGGGAAAAAATTGGGAAAAATTTGGAAATTGAGAATTTGTTCTGCTCCTCTTTCTCCTGCAGGCCCCACCCCCCGAGGCTCCGCCCCTCCTGCCTCTGCCCCTCCCCCCACCGGCTCTGGCCCCGCCCCCCGCGCTGGCCCCGCCCCCTCCCCGGCGGCGCCGGCCCCTCTCCCCCCCTTCCCCCCCCACTGGGACTTCCAGACCCAAATCCCGGCCCAGGAAATTCGGGAGGGGCTGGAGGAGCCTCAGAGGGACTGCAGGGCAAGGGTGAGTGACCTCTGACCCCTGAGTGACCCCTGAGTGACCCCTGAGTGACCCCCAGGTGCTGGTGGAGCTGCCCCACAGATCCCGGCGCCCCCCAAGTGACCTGCTGGGCACAGCCTGCCATGGTGAGACCCCAAAATCCATCCCATAATCCCCAAAATCCACCCTGAGACCCCAAATCCATCCCATAAACACCAAAATCCATCCCTTAGACCCCAAATCCATCACATATACCCCAAACCTGCCCCACAGATCCCAAATCTGACCCACAGATCCTGATCCTTCCCCATTGATCCCATTCCTGTCCCACACATTGCCTGCCCCATAGATTGACCCCGTTCCTGCCCCATAGATTGACCCCATTCCTGCCCCATAGATTGACCCAATTCCTGCCCCATAGATTGACCCCATTCCTGCCCCATAGATTCCCTGCCCCACCCACTCTGACCCCATTCCCTGCCCCACACATTCCCTGCCCCATAGACTGATCTCATTTCAGCCCCATAGATTTCCCTGTTCAATACATGGATCCTATTCTTGCCCCACACATTCCCTGCCCCATAGATTTTCTTACCCCATACATTCCCTGCCCCATAGATTCTGACCCCATTCCTGCCCCACAGATTCCCTGCCCCCCAGATCCATTTCCTGACCCTGTTCTTTGTCTCTCTCTCCCCCAGCTCCTCTCCCCCCTCAGCTGCTCCAGTTTTGGGGTCGCTGCTTCCGGCCCCTCCCCCACCCTCGGCCCCCGGAGCCGCCCCCGGAGCTTCCCAGCAAGGTGGAGGTGGGGCTGCCCCAAAAATCTCAAAATTCCCAAAATTCCTGACCCAAAGATCCCAAAAATTCTAAAATTCCCAAAATTTCTGACCCAGAAAAAATTCCAAAATTCCCAAAATTCCTGACCCAGAAATCCCAAAAATTCCAAAATTCCCAAAATTCCTGACCCAGAAATGTCCCAGTCTGGGGTTTGTCCTTTGCCCCGAGATCACCCCAGAGGGACAGTAAGATGGTTCAAACCCTGGTTTTCTCTGGAGCAGCCGAAGACAGATTGCCGGAGACGGTGTTTTCTTTTTCCAAGGATTGTTTATTGTTTAATATCTCAGAGACTTTTTGCCTGGCCAGCAGGGTCTGCTCAGCCTGGCATCCATGGTGGAATCTGCCTGGTGAAGACAGGCCTTATCTTATTTAGTTTGTACTACGTATTACATGTTTACAAAATTTTACCAATACAATACAATTTTATTAAATGGTCCAACCCTGACCCCATCCAATCCAAGAGTGCCAACGTGTCACCCAACATGGATGACAGTAAGAAGAAGGAGGAAAAGGTGTCCACCCCTCAAATTCTCCATCTTGGCCACATGTCCCTTATCATAAATGTTCCAAAAAAACCTATTTATCTACGTTCTGAAGGTCTAATTTACACTTTACTAATTTTGGTAGCTTGTTTCCCTTCTCTTTGTGCTGACAACTTCCCCCAGGGGTTAGAATTCAGCACCTGTGACACCAGGGTCTCACTCAGAGGTCTTTGAGACCCTTTCCAGGGGGGTTTGAGACCCCCAAGGAGGCCAGGGGTATGCCCTGTGCTCCCACACAGGTCCAGAGGGAGGGGTGGCATCCTGGGGTCTCAGTCTCTGATGATGGTCTTGAGGCAGATCGGAGAAAACTTTGGACTGACTCTTACACAAAAGCAGTATCTGATTCAGTTATCCCCAAATCTGCATCCTGAATAGGCCAAAGGCCTTGCACTCTAAGTCCAGTGTAGAAGTTTTGTTGATGCCTCTCTTTCTTCCACAGAATATGGAAAAACCCAAAATTTTATGGTCACTGTACCCCAAATAGATTCTGACACCACATCTCCCACCAGCCCTTCTCTCTTTGTGAACAGCAGGACACAGAGCTTTCCTGGGGAGTGGGAAGAGAAGGAAACCTCCCCAAAGTGCAGCCTGGAAGGTTCAGCCTGGAGGTGAGGAAGCAGCACAGTCCCTGCCAGGGCAGAATGTTGGTGGCCCAGGTGTGCCTGCTGAGGCTGGGCCATGCCATGGCTCTGTGTACCAGGAGCCGGCAGCGCTGGGTGCAGGGAGCCCAGGGAGGGCACAGCAATGCTGGGCTGAGAAATGCTGGGGGCACAGCGAGATGGGCGTGTGCAGCCGGCCAGGGAAAAGCCTAAACAACAAACTCCACTCAGGAGCCAAATGCTCAATACAGGCTGCCTGGAATGATGTCACCTTTCTACAAGCTACAGTATAACCAGAAATTATCTCTGTAAGCAGAATTCTCTGAGTCTTCCAGCTGAATTCTCTGTCCCCATCCTTTCCCTGGATCTCTGTTGCAGATGGAAATTGATGGTGCCATTGTCACCTTGAACCCCTCTCTTGAATGCAGACAGTTTTCCCCAGGTGTGTTGAGAAGTTGTTGCTCAATGTCTATGCAAAGCTTTTGTATCCTCATGGAACTAACTGTCTCCATGGAAAGGAGACAATTGTGACAGTTTGCAGCCTCACAGAAACAAGGTTCCATTGTGACACTGAGGGGAATTAGAGAATCAAGGAGACCATTGTGACACAGCAATGCCACAGGGAACCAATGGTCCATTGTGACAATGCAGATCCAAGGAGACCGTGGTGATACTATGGGACCTCATGGATCCAAGGGGCCACTGTGATACTGGAGAACTTCATGGAACCCATGGTCCAGTGTGACATTGCAGCGCCTCATTGGAACAAAGGAATCATTACTGACAGCACAGAAACTCCTGGAACCAAGGGGCTGTGGTGACACAGCAGGGCCACATGGAACCAAAGAGTGACCAGTGACATAGGAACCTTATTGAACTGATGGTCCATTATGACACTGCAGAAACAAGAAGACCATTGTGACACTATGGAAACTCAGGGAACCAAGGGGCCATTGTGACACTCCAAGGCCTTGTTAAACCAGGGAGACCATTGTGACACTCCAGAACCTCATGGCACTAAGGGTTTATTGTGACACAGCAGGGTCCTATGGAACCAGTTGTCCATTGTGACAATGCAGATCCCAGGAGACCATGGTGACGCTGGGGCAGCTCATGGAACCAAGGGTCCATTGTATCCTGGTTTGGAGGACAGGCGTCTGCCAAGAAAGGCAGAAGCTTCTCTTTGAAATGGAGAAGGTAAACCCCCCCCCTCTAAATTACTGTAATTTTGAAATTAAGGGGCTCTCAAGCAAAGATATGGGAATTAGGAATAAAAGTTCTTTGCTAGGAAAATTAAAATAGAAATACAGTATTACAAAGAACAATCCCAAAACACTGACAGAGTCAAAATACAACCTGACACCCCATCAGTCAGAGTGCTGGTAGCAGTCCAATTAAAAGGTGGCTGCAGCCCTCCTGGAGTGACAGATGTGGTTCAGCTGAAGCAGTGCTCCTGTAGAAAAAGTGCAGTTTTCCTCTGAAAGTCCAGAGATGATGTGGAAAGGTCTGGCTTTCCACTGGAATCCAGTGGAAAGAAGGTACCTTGTTGTTCAAAATCTCAGTTTTTATCTAGGTAGGAAAGGCTTGACTCCTCCCCTTGGCTGGAGCATCTTCCAATGGGATGATGTAATTTTATCAGTCATACAGTGGGACTTAATGGCCCAACAGCAGATGATATCTTCCTGGAGGGAGGATGGGTTGTGGAAAAGATAGAGATGATTGCCCCACCTAGTCTTAAAGATGGCCCATTAGCAGATAGTATGTGCCACAGATATAAGGGTCACTACCCTACCCAGCTTCAACACATGGTGATAGAATACACATTTTTGTATTTCTGCAACCCAAGACACCTGAAAAGTTTGCTGTGTTTGTGGTTACTTGTGTTTCCTTGACTGCTGCTACTAGAGTCCCGGCTCTTGTTTTTGTTTTTCCTTATCTCTTCTAACATACACTTTTTGTGCTTCCCATAACTCCTGAAGCCCCCTATCCTGCCAATCTTCCAGTTTTTACAGCTTCTTGCTGATATACCCTCAAGACTTAGCTATGAATTGTGTTTTCAAAAGGACCTGCCCTGCTGCTGTATTAGGGTCTATGCCCGAGTATAACTGCAAATCCTTTCTTAGTCTCTCTAGCCATTCTGTCTGGAACTCGTCCTTCTCTTGGTGCTCACTCAGAGCTTTCCCTATGTTTTGTCCGCTAGGCACCTGAATTCCTTGGATGATCATCCAACTGAAATCCTTCCTGTTCTGCGCATGTTCTACCTCCTGATTATTCCAGTTTGGATCTCCCAGAGGCCATTTCTGATCTCCCTGTTCTGGCCCCTGCTTATCTCCATTCCAAGCCTCTATTTCTGACTGTTTAATCATTTCTCTCTCTTCCATTCTAAACAAGATTCTTAAAATAGGCTGCAATTACACCCCTTCCCCAGGTGAACCCACAGGGCTGCATATTTACTTTTCTCCTGCTTAGGAGGTTCTTTTGAATTCACAAATAGATTTAAAGCTTGACAAATCTAATCTTCAAATGATTTAAACTCTGCCCAATATAAATTGTCTGCATAGATCTTTTCCTTCATCTATTTAAACATACAATAATGGATCATTTTCTGCTTGCTTTTTCCTCTTTGAGATTCCCTTGTACCCCAGTATTGTAACATGATCCCCAGTGGACTGTCCTGAGGAATACTGTTCCCCTACTGGGAACCCCCCTCTTGGTTCCCAGGCATACCGGGTTCTTGTGAATTTTTCTCATAATTCACAACCCCTTGGTCAGAGGTCTTACTCTTCTTCTGACCCGTCTCTGGTGGCAAAAGACTAAGAAATCCCTTATATCTTCGTGTCCCATGCTCTCCCTCATTTGTTTAGTGGTTCAACTTTCTCACTCAATATTTGCACATAAAATATTTACAATATTTTATCTTTTGCTAACTACTTGTTCCCCTCCTAGTTCTCTAATTTCCCTTCTCAATCTATTTTCCCTAACTTTTCTGGCCACTTTCTTCAAACCCTTTAACCACATACAATTTTCACCTGTGTTTCTTCTAAAGGATAATTTAACTGAACTTAGTCATTTCCCTCAAAAATCATCTCTTTGAGTGTCAGCCAGCTCTCTTCTCCTTAAAGACTCTTTCTGTGAGTTCTTGGGCTGGGATCTTCCCTCCCAGTCCCTCCCGGGGTCTTCACTTGTTTTTCCCTTTTGCTTCCCTTTTTTTCCTGGCCAGCCTCCTCACGGAGAACTGAAAACTTGGTACTGGGAGGCCCCAATGGCTTTGGCTATCCAACCATCTCAAATATTCCTCCCTCACACACACAAGCACACAGTTGCCACCCCTTTACCCAACCCCGTGGTACTTACACAGTCTGTTTTCCCGCGGTTTTTGTGCACAAGACATTTTACGGGCACTTTACCTTTTGCTGGCACTCCTCCAGGAGCCTTCTTTTAGTGTGCATCCTATTGCTAGCTTCTTTTGCTTATGCTTTATTTTAATTTGGAACTCCTTCTCCAAGAGAGCCTGGTCTAGTCTTGGGACCACCTTAACAACTGGTGGGGAGCTCTTTCCCAAAACTAGCTACTCTTCCTTTGGACTGAGTTCCCAGGTTTCATCACCAAATTGTGAATGATGTTCTATTTGTTCAATGAGCCAAACAACAAGATAAAATTTAGCAGCAATTTTTAAGAGAAGCAATTGTGTACAAAAGAATATAAGCAAAGTATATTAAATACATATAATTGAGTATATACAAAATTTGGTAGTGAGTAATTTAGTATAATTGAGGTTCAAATAAAGCATAAGCAAAACCAACTGGGGTTACACCGACCAGGGGTAGGGTTGAGTTTAGCCCTTCCTCCCATATCAAAGCAATCAAGTTAAAAATCTCACTTACATACTGTATGTTAATACATATTAATACAGAACGTTCTGGAAAGCTCCTCCTGGTTTCTATATCCAAAATCGACATCACTATGTCATGTTGCACATGCTCCACTAGTAGTTGGGGTCTCTCATCCTTTCCCAGGTCTTTATTTCCAGTGAAGTCTCTGTGTCCTCCTCTTCTGTGTCTGCTGTTAAACCTTGCAGGTAGTGAAAGTACACTAAGCTTGGGGTTATGTAACTAAGCATATGTTCCCACATCCAAGTGCCCAGTGCCTGGAATCATCCCAATTTGGCCCATTCTAAGGTCAAAACTTTTTATTTCTAGATGCTGTTTTTAAGCCTACATGCTTCTAATGGAGCATCTGTGGGGGTGCGGAGCCGCTTGTGGAGGAATAGTGAGGGGATCAGCCAGCCAATCAATGTGATTGATAAAGCATAATCCAACTTTATTGAGAGCATCAGACAGTTTTATAGCCCAACATAGCATAAATCACCATTATTCATATTAGTACAATCTTATTGGTTTTTACTATGTACGCCTTCTCTTATTATTGGTTATTGCAAGTGTGAGATAATCACGCCTACTGAATTTCTAGCCAAAAAGCATACGTGCTATCCCGCTGCTCCTACTTCCCTTATTCTTATACTTATTGCTATATAGTATCCATCCCAGGGTTATACCTCGCTTGCTACGTGCTTCCCTGGAAGTTAAGGCCTTGATTGAACAATGGACATATGTATTACTTATCGACTAACTCTGCAAATTATGCTAGCTCTATTGCTTTTGCAAAAGTCTCTTAAAAGCAAACACTGCTGCTCAGCAAAATCTGCTTAAGAGCAAGGCCTAGCTGCTGCTTAGCAGGAGCTGCTCTCCTGCAACAAGGCCTCAGCTGAGCCATATCCACAGTTGTGTCCATGGCTTTCTAACCAATTCTCAACAACTAAAAACAAAGGAGAGCTGTCTCTCACTGCCCATCCATGCTGCAGACAACACAGTCAGGAGAAGGAAAGCTAAAGCTCTTATCTATAGATTTTGAAAGCAACTGCCTCAGACATTCCACTGCTTCTCCTTTTCCATCCACTTCACTCTCAAATCTTAAAGGTGTAAAACTTCTTTCTGGGCTAAACAAATGCATGGGGATACAATTCAGCATCATAAAGTCACCCCAGGACAAGATGTAAGCTGAGTTAAATGGTTATAAGTGTTGTTCTTTTCCTAAGTTACGTTTAATATAAGTTATAAGCTAAGTTAAATACTGTTAAGTGTTATTCCTCTGTTAAATTGTTATAGTCATAGGTTAAAAGTTAGGTTAAATACTGTTAAGTGCTGTTCTTTTGCTCAATTGTGAAGATCAAAGTATAAGTTAAGGTTTAAGTTAAGTCCTGTTAAGTTTGAGCTCTCTTATACTTGCACTCACTGTCCTTTTGTCACACCCACCTGAGCACACACACACACGGACAGTTCTTGGTTCATTTCTGGTTTGATTGACTGGATTTTGTTTGGTTTTGTTGTTGCTTTGTTTCCTTGGTGTGCCTGAAGTGTCCAGTCCAGGAGTAGGGTGACTCTTGCTGTAGCTTAACATTAAATCTGTTTTTTGCTGATCCCATGCTGGGGATTTTTTTAAATGCTCTCAGCCCCTGGCTCATAACAGGGTGAAAGAGCCCTGGCCCAGGCTCTGGCTCTGGGACACGGGGACGCTGCTGGGGGGTCCCTGTCCCCCTGTGCCACCCCCAGGGCCCGGCTCCTGTCCCCGTGTCAGGCTCTGGGGTCGATCTCATGGAACATCCTCTGGGGGAGGCTGCAGCACCAGGGGCAGGGGAGACCTGGGGGGACAGGGGACCCCCCTGTGCACGAGCAGCGTTGGACTGTGAGGGGGGAACGGGGCAGAGTGACCTCCCCAGTGACCTCACACAACACCCTATGATGTCACACAGCTCTGTGATGTCACACAGCACCCTATGATGTCACAAAGTCAATGTGACGTCAGACAGCTCTGTGATGTCACACAGAACCCTATGATGTCACATACACCCTATGATATCACATACACCCTATGATGTCACACAGCCCCTGTGATGTCACACAGCACCTTATGATGTCACAAAGTCACTGTGATGTCACACAACCCTGTGAGGTCACACAGCACCCTATGATGTCACACAGCACCCTATGATGTCACACAGTCCCTGTGATGTCACACTGCCCTGTGATGACACACAACCCATGTGATGTCACACAGCCCCTGTGATGTCACACAGCCACATGTGATGTCACACAGCCCTGTGATGTCATACAGCACCCTGTGATGTCACACTGCCCTGTGATGTCATATAGCCCCTGTGATGTCACACAGCCTCTGTGATCTGTGAAGTCACAGTCATTGCTGTGATGCCACACAATCTGCCCTGGGATGTCACACGGCCATTCTGTCATGTCACATCCTGCTCCAGGATGTCACAGCCCCTCTCTGATGTCACATAGCCACCCTGTGATGGCAGAACACACTCTCTGATGCCACAGCCTTCTCTGGGACATCACACAGCTGCTCTGTAATGTCACAGCCTGCTGTCTGATATCACAGAGCCACCCTCTATGATGGCACAGTCTCCTCTGTCACCTCACTGCCCTCTCTATGGTGTCACACAACCGTCCAGTGCTGTCACAGCCCACTCAGCAATATCACAGCCTGTTCTGTGATGTCACAGCCCAATCTGTGACCTCACACAACCCACCCTGTGCTGTCACACAGCCCCTTTCTGACATCACAGCTGCTCTCTGGCTCCATGACACAGCCACAGAGGTGCTGCTGTGCCACAGCCCCCTCTGGGACATGACACAGCCCCTGCCAGTGCTGAGCACTGTGAGCTCTGCCTGTGCCCTGCTCGTGTTCCTGCCATGCCCTGGCAGTGCCCCAGCCCTGCTGGGCTGTCACAGGAGCTGCTCCTGGGCAGAGCTGTCTCTCTGCAGCGCTGCCCTTGCCAGGAGCTGCCTCTGTGCTGGAGCCCGGCCCAGCTCAGCATAAGGACTTGAATCACCCTCTCAGAGCTTTGGTGCTGTTTACATCAGACTCAGTCCCTGAGAGAGTGTGCTCAAAAAACTTCTCAAGAGCTCCAAGTGAGATTGAAGCACTGAAGTTTCTCATATTTAAATAGATCCCAGTGAGGGACAGGACTGAGAAAGTGTCCCCAGGTCCCAGTTAGAACAGAACACTGGAGGCACTGATGGCAGGTGGGGACAAAGCAGGGAAAGGTGTCTCTGGTGCTGAGCACAGCTGGATGTTTCAGGAATGCAAAGGGCCAAGGCCTGAGCCCCAGCCCCTGGCAAGACAGATCCTGTCCCACCCTAATTGCTCAGGGCTCTTCCTGGGGCTCTGGGCTCTGGGGATATGCAATGCCAAGGGCAGGACCATGGGGCGGCCCCTGCCAGGTGGCTGAGCAGGGACAAGGAGGCAATGAGGCCCCAGCACAGCAAGGCTCACTTGTCCCCTGCTGGCCTCAGGCCCAGGGCCAGCAGCCATGGCCCAAGTGCTGCAGCAGTTGGCTCTGGCAGGGCCTTTCAGCTGCTGCCCATCCCTGTGCCCTCTGCAGCCCAGGCTGTCCTACGGTGTCCATGCCCTGCCCTCTGTCCCTGCAGGCTGTCGGCATCCCCCGGCTGCTCCACCACGCTGGCCCCTTCCTTTGCTGACAGCTCTGCATCCTGCCTGCCTCTGCCTGGCCACACAGAGCCTTGGGCTGCTCCAGACTCCTTCTGGGCCATGTGCTGCACCACAGTCCTGCCCTGGCAGAGAAATTCCTTTTTCCTTGTGGCCAGTCTGGGCCTCCCCAGCTGCCCTTGGTTCCAATATTTCTTTTTCAGGCTGTTTTATGCAATGAAGAAAAGCTCCACCATCTGTGGAACCTCCCTTCAATCCCTCTCAGGCTACTCCTGTTCTGTCCTCAGTCTCCACTGAGCTCAGGGCCCTCAGCCTCTGCCTGATGATGATGTGATGAGGCCTCCAAACCCAGTCTTGGGAGATTTTGGGTCCTCTCCAAGGTTTTTGTAAATGGAAACATAGTGGTCAAAGTCCATGAAAAATGGAGTGTTAATCTCTCCCACAACTTGCAGTGACAGAACAAGGGTCCATATCATTAAAGTGGATCAATGTGGATCTACATTTGTTAGAAGGAGAAAATATTTTACATTGAGACTCGCACAAAAACTGCAACTGCTTTTCTAGAGAAGTGGATGCCCCATGTCAGGAATGCTCCAAGAGCAGGAGCTTTGTGCAAGCTGACATGGTGAAACCCCTGCCCTCCCCAAGGATGGAATTCCTCTTGTGTGGGTTCTCTGATGTGCTGGGTGGCCTCACAGCACTTGTGGCCAGAATGTCTGCTGAGGGCCAGCCAGGCTGCTGCAGTGGCAGTGACCTCACAGCCGTCACCATTGCAGCCATGTCCCTGGGCCTGGCTCTTCCCCTTCCTCTGTCCCTGTCCTGTCTCTGCAGGGATGAACAGTTTTGTCATTATTATCTTGTCCCCAAGGGTGCTGGGGCCAATTGCTTCCCAGTCAGGTTCCTGGAGCACAAGTGGCTTTGCAGAGCCCAGCCAGAAATGCCCCTGAGGCAGCAGCTCTGCACTGGTGGCCACCAGGCCAGCTTGCCAAGGGACGCTTCTGGCCATGCCCTGCAGGGAGCTGCTGCTGCCAAGGTGCCTTTGCTGTCTCAGGCTCTCCCTGGCACAGGTCCCACCCTGGCACTCTGTATTTGTGTTCTTCCCTGTGCTGGGGCTGCCTGGGGCTTTTCCTGCAGCGGGACCTGGCCTGGCCATGTGTCACGATCCGCCCAACCCGAGCGGGAGTCGTGACTGGTTCTTTTATGGATCTCAGAGCGCAAAAGACACAGCAGGGGACAAAACCAGTTTACTTTTACAGAAATGCACTTTATTTAGTGCCAACCAAAATGCGATAGTGGGGGGGAGAGAGACAGAGAGAGGGAGAGAGAGAAAGGGAGGTCGGAATTATAGCTACCAAGACGGGCAGACGAATCCTCGTGGAGCAGCCAATAGATGTCTGTTGTTGTCTGGGGAGATCTCGGGGGTCTCCTCTGAGAAAGTCACTTTTATAGTCCTTTCCCAAAGCGAGTGGCTTCTGGCCAAAAGGTGGGAAGGTTTATGGACTATTGTATGTGGAGCTCATTACCCTGAGGAACAGGTGGAAACAGGACGTTTCAAGGCACACCAAACCATCTTTGTTGTTATGAACACACACAGGGCAGCCCATACTGACCAGTCCATTGTTCTTCCATCTGTGGGAGCTTTGTTGAGTCAGTGCCTCGTGACTAGTTGTCATGAGAAACCAGTCCTGGTAGGCATCACCTGCGGAACAGTCCCTTGGCGTTCCTCCCATCCCTGGCCAGCGCAGGCCTCAGGCGAGGGGCTCAGATGGACTCTCACAGTCAGATAAGTGTATAAGTGGAAGATCTTTGTACCAAGTTACTGCTGGGTGAAGCTCCAAAGCTGGGATATGGTTTAAAGGCATTGAGAGAAAAAGAATCTTCAGTATGGAGGCAAGTGAAAGCAAAGAGGTTCCTAAAGGTAGTCCTTTGGGATGTGTTTTGGCATATTGGAAAGAGCTGGTGGACCATAAGGATACAGAAACTAAGAGAGAGCTTATTAAGTTATACACACTGTGGTGACCACTTTATAAACTTGAGGAGGGGGTGAAGTGGTCCCCATCAGGGACGTTGGACTATAACACTTTGGTACAGCTGATGCTTTTCCTTAGGCATGAGCAGAAGTGACATGAAGTTACTTATGCTGACATGTTTTTCACCATTAGAAATCACTCTGAGTGGCAAAGGGCTTGTGGAATTAGACCACCCTCTGACCCTTTAGTGTTGGCTCTTGAAAAAGATAATAAAGCTAATAAGAAAAAACCCAGGAGGTATTGCAGCACATGCTCAATAAATCAAAGGTGTACATATCCTGACAAGGCATATTGTATGGTGTAGATGTTGTTACACTCCCTAAAGCATACCCCTGGGATGCCATCCCATGAAACAAAGAAATTCCTTCAAACGTAACTCCCCCCTCCCCTACCGAAAACCCTGTTCATTATCTCTTAGGATTTCTATTGTCTCTTAAATTTACAAGTTAATTGGTTCTTTTCTCACTTAGAGTTTTAAGATAATTGGTTAGTTTGTAAGTTATAGTTTTTATTGGTTAGAAACTCAATCCTCTGGAAACCTATATAACGTGTTTTGTTATCTGATATAATTAGACCGTTGTTAGCATTCCCTTCAAGGACAATAAAGTTATCCTTGGAACTTTGCAGCACGGTCTCAAGCCTTTTGTTCTTTACTGGTGAGTAGCTGAGGGCTCTGCATCCAGGGTTCAGCAGTACCTGGACTTAAGGCTGCAGACCCTGGGGTTGGAAAACACCAATTCTAAAAGAAAAAACAGCTACAGTATGGAGACTCAGGAAGAGGAGACAGAGGAAGTGCTCAGACCACCCCCTAAAAGACAAGGAAGAGAGAGGGTGGTAGGGAAAGTAGATTTGGAATTGCCATCAACTTCAGGTTTTACCTCTGCTTCATCCCCTGCTTCATCCTCACTTGAGAGAACAGTAATTAATATGGGAGTCCCCTCCCAATTCCTGAGTCACAAGAGCCAACCCAACAGTATCCACCCTATTTTATGTTATGCTATTTTATGTTTATGTTATTAAACAGAATTCCTCTCAAACTGCTTCTGAATATCTAGACCAGTTGCGAGGAGGAATGTGTCAACACACCACTCTGGATCCTGAATTTGATAAGAGAATACTACAATTGGAAAACTTGTTTTTAGGGCAATCTACAGGTGACATCAAGTGAAAGCTCCAGAAGATGTGAGTCCCAGACTGTTGGAACTTGGAGACTTTGCTAGATGAGGCCTGGAGAGTTTTCAGCTATTGAGAAGAGGGGTGTAAATCAGAGACAAAAAAAACCCCCAAAAACCTACTAGCAATAATAAAGGAAAATGTAAAAGGGCTACTGGTTGACCTGAAAAAGCATATTTTTCTAAACCATAAAAGTATGAAGTGAGAAAAGACTGGGGAATTCACCGATTTTTGCATATCCCTAAAGCTCCATCTGCACTTTTTAGGCAGGGATCTGCTAGAGTAGCTGGAAGCAAAAATAATATTTAAAAATGGGGAAATTAGTTTGGAGGTAAAAGATCAACAATATATGGAATTGTTAAGTTGAAAGTGAAGAAGAAATTATTAAAAAAAAAATAAAATAAAAAAAGAGATCAGGTGTTCTCTGAAGCCTGGGCCTCTAATATAGCAGGGAAAGCAAAGAATGCTCTACCAGTACCAATCTGGCTTAAAGAAGGAGAACAATCAGTAAGGGTCAAACAATATCCCTTAAAAAGGGAAGACAGAGAAGGAATTAGCCCAATCGTTGAAAACTTTTTGCAAATAGGACTATTGAAAGAGTGCCAGTGCCCCTAAAAAAGCCTGATTAATCATACAGGTTAGTACAAGATTTAAGAGCTGTTAATACGATAACTGAAGATTTATGCCCAGTGTTGCTAACCCCTACACCTTGTTAACTTTTCTAACACCTGAACTAACCTGGTTTACTGTTTTAGATTTGAAGGATGTTTTCTTTTGCCTCCCTCTCCATGAAGCCAGCCAGAAAATTTTTGCATTTGAATGGGAGAATCCCAAAACTGGATGTAAAACTCAGCTCACATGGTGTGTACTGCCCCAGGGGTTCAAGAACTCCCCTACCATATTTGGAGAACAGCTGGCAAAAGATTTGGAGTTTTGGGAACCCCCACCAGGAGAAGGACAGCTTCTTCAGTACATGGATGACCTCTTAATAGCCACCCGGACCCAGGAGGCATGTGTGGATTGGACGGTGAGCCTCCTAAACATTCTGTACCTGCAGGGGTACCGGGTATCCCAAAAGAAAACCCAGATGGTGAAACAAACAGTAATTTACCTGGGCTATGAAGTAAGTGCTGGACAAAGGACCTTGGGACAAGACCATAAGAAAGCAATATGCCAAACCCCAAAACCCCAGACAGTGAAAGAACTGAGAACCTTTCTGGGCATGACGGGGTGATGCAGACTGTGGATTTATAATTATGGATTGTTCATTAAACCCCTATATGCCTTAATTATGGAAGGGAGCAGGGATCTTCAGTGGACAACAGAAGCAACACGAGCCTTCAACCACCTGAAGAAGGCTCTTATGTCAGCTCCAGCCCTGGGACTTCCAGATGTGAGTAAACCATTCTTTCTGTTTTCTCACAAAAAATAAGGGATTGCTCTGGGAGTACTAGCACAAGACCTGGGGCTGTACCAGAGGGCAGTTGCCACCCTCTCCAAACAGCTGGACACGGCAGCCAAGGGGTGGCCAGGGTGCCTCAGAGCTGTTGCAGCAGTAACAGTGACCATCCAAGAGACACTCAAATCCACCCTAGGCCAGAAGATGACCGTGCTAGTATCCCACACAGTGTCTGCAGTCCTGGAGGCAAAAGGGGGACATTGGCTTTCCCCACAAAGATTTCTAAAGTACCAGGCCATACTGGTAGAACAAGATGATGTTAAAATTGTGGTAACCAATATTGTGAACCCAGCTTCTTTCCTCAGCAGGAGCATGGGAGAACCAGTGATCCACGACTGCCTGGAGACCATTGAAGCCACCTACTCCAGTCACCCGGATCTGAAGGACACCCCTCTCGAGGAGGCTGAGAGCTGGTTCACTGATGGGAGCAGCTGTATCATCAGTGGAAAAAGACATGCTGGGTATGCAGTTACCACAAGCAGAGAGGTAATAGAGTCTGGACCATTGCCAACAAATACCTCTGCACAAAAAGCTGAAATAATTGCCTTAACCCGGGCCTTAGAGCTGGCAAAAGGAAAAGAAATCAACATTTATACAGACTCAAGGTATGCATTTGGAGTGGTACGTGCATACGGAGCAATTTGGAAAGAAAGAGGACTGCTGAACTCACAAGGGAAAAATATTAAACATGCCCAAGAAATACTAAAACTATTAGATGCAGCTCAGTTACCTGAAAAGGTAGCTATTATGCACATCAGGTCATACCGAAAAGTGAGCTCAGAATTGGAAGAAAGAAATATCCTGGCGGACAGAGAGGCAAAAAACTCAGCCAAAGGTGAGGTGCCCAATGAAATAGTTGAGGCAGCATTAATTCCAGATGGAAAGATCTCTATTGAAGGTAAGCCAGTATATAAGAAAAGGGATGAAAAACTTATTAAGGAAGAAGAAGCAACTTATAATCAGGAAGGCTGGGCTGTAACCAAAGAAGAAAAAGCTGTAATATCTTCTCACTTGTTGTGGTCACTAGTGCTAAAATAACATGAAAAAACACATTGGGGAATGGATGCCGTGTACAATTATTTAAAGGATAGAATTCTGGCTAGAAAATTACAAGGCACAGTTACACAAGTAACTCGTCAGTGTGGTCTTTGCCTCCGAACTAATCCTAAAAACATTCCAAAGCCTAAAGTTGAACAAATTGGGAAGGGCTGTGGACCTGGGCAGCAATGGCAGATTAATTTCACGGAATTTTTCAGAAAGGGGGGTATTGTTACCTATTAGTGTTAACAAATACCTTTTCAGGATGGCCAGAAGCCTTCCCTACCCTGACAGCTAAGGCACAAGAGGTGACCAAGGCATTGTTACAAGAAATAATACCACATTTTGGAGTCCTGGCCGCTATATCTTCTGATAGAGGGCCACATTTTATCTCAAAAATTGTGCAGCAAATTAGTCACCACCTGGGAATAAATTGGGATATGAATACCCCATATCACCCTCAACCCAGTGGCCAAATGGAGAAAATGAACCATTTGATCAAACAACAAATTGTTAGGATGGGGCAAGAGGCAAATTTGCCTTGGTCCCAAGCTCTTTCCCTGGCATTAGTACAAATTAGAACAAAACCAAGAACAAAAGGGAAATTAAGCCCTTTTGAAATATTGTATGAGAAGATCATATGCGGTCCAAGAAGGAATAACACCCATTCAAGCAGAGGAAGAAACTCTACACAAATACATGGTGGCCCTGAATAAACAACTTAGAAAAATTGGAAAATATGTGGCTGGGGCCCAAAACAGAGAATTAGATGGACCAGTACATTATGTACAACCTGGGGATTATGTATATGTTAAATCTTTTGCAAAGAAGACTTTAGAACCACAGTGGGAAGGACCATTCCAGGTACTCCTCACCACCTTCACAGCAGTCAAGATCAAAAAAGAGAAGGCTTGGACCCATCTCTCCCGAGTGAAAAAGGCTCCTGAAGAAATTTGAAACATTGCACCAGGTGACAAAGACCTGAAGCTGAAATTCACCAAGAACAGCGAGTAATGGACTTATAGCTACCAGGGACAAAATGCAAATGGTTGTGACCCTTGTGGTCATTGCCACGACTGTAATAAGAGTCAAAGCAACACCATACCAGTACAATGTAACCAAAAGCTTATAATCCCTACTCTCGTAGGGCTTTGAGCAGAATGTTAAGGGTCACAAATGCAATTATGTGGGAAGGAAGGAATGTTTGAGAATGTGAATGTACATTCATACAAGATGGGTTCCATGAGGTTCACCATCCACCCATGGAACTCATCCAAGTTGGTCCTGGATGCTGTGACAAATGTTTGACCACGTGTCCTGAATTTAGACTTCAAATTGAAGGATGCGCAGCAAAACAGTTTAATTTGGATGACAAAGACACTTGCCTGGACACGGACCAAAGCATTTGCCACCTTGAAATGCATCTAACCAACCAGACAGCTTCACATGTGTATATAGGAAAAGGTTGTGTCTGTCTCAAAACAGCATGTCCCACCATAATAATAGACAATCAAATAATGGATGAGACTCAGTTCAATTTATGTGTTTGCAATTTTGCTAAAATCAAAGGATGCGACTTTTCCTATCAGGCACCTGTAAGAAATATTGCCTGCACATATAGGTGCGGGGGTGCGGAGCCGCTCGAGGAGGAATAGTGAGGGGATCAGCCAGCCAATCAATGTGATTGATAAAGCATAATCCAACTTTATTGAGAGCATCAGACAGTTTTATAGCCCAACATAGCATAAATCAGCATTATTCATATTAGTACAATCTTATTGGTTTTTACTATGTACGCCTTCTCTTATTATTAGTTATTGCAAGTGTGAGATAATCACGCCTACTAAATTTCTAGCCAAAAACCATATGTGCTACCTCACTGCTCATCTTGGCTGCTACTTCCCTTATCTTATACTTATTGCTATGTAGTATCTGTCCCAGGGTTATACCTCGCTTGCTACGTGCTTCCCTGGAAGTTAAGGCCTTGATTGAACAATGGGCATATGTATTACTTATCAACTAACTCTGCAAATTATGCTAGCTCTATTGCTTTTGCAAAAGTCTCTTAAAAGCAAACACTGCTGCTCAGCAAAATCTGCTTAAGAGCAAGGCCTAGCTACTACTTAGCAGGAGCTGCTCTCCTGCAACAAGGCCTCAGCCGAGCCATGTCCACAGTTGTGTCCATGGCTTTCTAACCAATTCTCAACAACATTCCTTCTAAAACATGCCTAATTAGTTGTATTCTCTTTTGTTTATCAAATCCCAACTCTTTCTTGAGACTGTGCCTCTTTTTAAACAAGTCTCAGTACTCAATTTTCCAGCACAAAGTGTCACAACTCTTACACAGAATCATAACACACCAAGAGCTCACACTGCAATGATTGCAGTGACTGCAATCATGCACAAATGCATTTCACAGCAGCCTCCAGTTTGGCAGCCATGGAGCCAATCTCACCAAGAAGAATTTTCTTCTTTCTGCCACTCTTCTACTGCTCTTGCCATCGAGGTGATTCCTGACTGTTGGACTTCAAACTCAGCACTGACAGAAGTGCAACATTCCTGTCCCATGGTAGCCCAGGCTCCTCCTTGGCCAGCAAGCAGATAATCCAAAACCATGCAGTTCTGTGGAGCCCCATTTGTGTTTGTTGGAGCTCATAGGATGTGCTATTGGATATTTTCACAGAATCATTTTCTACTTCTTGCAACTCATTAATGTAAACTCCACAGGATGAGGCAGTGCACATGGGGCTCAGGGTGAACCAGAGTCTTTGGTTTTCTGAGACCAAAGGCACTCTTTAGGGGAAAAATGTTCTCTCAGCCCTAACTCTTCCTCATGGTTGTTGCTGAAGTACCCTCAAGAGAGGCACCAACATTGCCTGGAAACAGGACCCAAACCATCCTTTAGGAAGCCATTTACAGGCATTGTTTCTGCACATCCAGCAGGTCCCATTCCCGGTACCAAAGGTCTGATTTCCCATTTCCCACTGTGGGCTGCTGATGGATCCAGGGCTCCTCCCTGTGCTCCTGTTGTGTCCCCAGTGCCTTTGGGCCAGAGGAGTTTCACAGTGCCCCTGCAGCTGGGAGTGCTGTGACACTGACCCTGACCAGCTCCAGCACCCCGAGTTCTATGGACATTGGAGTGATGGTAAAGCACAGAAATCCTTTCACATTGTGGCCTCTAACAGGATTCAGTTTCTACTGAAGGGAAATTTTAGTGAATCCTGTAAAACTGATAACTCTATTCCTTTGTTCCACAGCACACTTTTCTGTGACTGTCCCTGCACTAAATCTGTTATGAGTCAGAGCCCACTGACAGAGGTCTGCCACCCCACAGGGAACCCCACTCCTCCCAACAGCAATTTTGAATATACCCAGCAATTAGCTACATTGAGTATTTTGGCTACTTTAAATTTTCATAATAATTTCATGACTAATCCTTGCTGAAACTCTAGAGGCATTTCTGGTGAACAAGATTCTGGCTGACTCTCAAGATACAACTTACAGACATAAGCAGTACTTCAGGGACAAGGTTACTTATTCTTTTTCCTCAGTCTCATCCAGGTTAGGTGCAATAATTCCATTGTCCATGGAACGGGTGCCTGTTTAATTCCAGAATAATGTCCCCAAGGTACTTTGCTGTTCAGCTTTCCTGCACTGTCTGTGGCTGACAAGGCTTGGTGGGTCCTTTCCCCTCTGGCTGGAAAGGTGCCGGGTCCCAGTCCCTGAGGGCACCCAGGCTCCTGGATGGAATTCGTGTGGAAGTCCCTCAGTGTCACATCTGCCTTCACATGGAGCCCCGTGGATCAGAGCATTTTCCAAAGAGATGTTGGGGAAAACAGGGAGATTTGGTCTGGCAGGATCTGTAAAACAATATCCCATAACATCCACTTGTTCTCACACAGACGCTCGGCTGCAGGGACATAATCCCATCGCTTCTGGCCAGGTTTCAGGGTTCTAACAGTGCTGTCTTTGCCCAGACCTGTTCTCTCAGCTGTCCTGGCAGGTCCATCTGGCCTCTGCCCCCACACTTTGCCTCCATTATTAGGGCTCCTGGATCCAAATGCTTTATCTCCAAACAGTGGTGATTTGAGGTGGGTCTCCTTTTCTCACTACTGTTTTCAAAATTTAAATATCAATAATTGTGCTACTGTGTCATAGGAATAAATAATCCAATCTTGTTCACTATTGTTTAAAAGGATTACTTTGATTTCTCCTTGACAATCTTGGCATCAGTTATTTTCCCCATGACATGAATACTTTGCAAGGACAAGCTCAAGTGAGCATTTATCAAACCAAAGTGTCCCTGAGGAATCGGAATTCCTCTTTCTGAATTGAAAAGATGGGTGCAGCTGTTACAGGCCAGACCCCTGGATCCAACTGTGGATCTCTCCCATCATCTAGGGCAGATAAACACCCTGCAGACAAGGACCCCAGAAAAGGTCTTCTAAGAATGGCCTGTCCAAGGGTTGCATGGACAAACGCCTCTAAATAATATCTTGGTACTCTGAAGAGAGAAACCAGAAATCACCGGTCAGTTAGAGAAGTTGCCCCCCAGTTCCTATGCCCAGACCATGCTGGGTGTGCCCAGGGTGGTTCCTAAATTTCCCCATGGATTCTGTGTTTGGAGGAGAGTAGGAGAGCAGGACATGTGCCAGCTCCTCAGCACCTGCCAGAGTGGGATGTTCACAAGCCCGCTGCTGTCTCCCAGCACTTGTATTCCCCCCCATGCCCAGAGATGAGGATCCACCTTGAGAGAGCCTCATGGGAACAAGATTCATCCCCAGATGATCTCCTGGCCCCTCCTGAATGGGTGCTTCCCTGTGATCAGGTGGAACAGCAGGAGGCCCAGGGACCAGATTGTTGCTGCCTCTCTTTGATAGCATTAGTGGTGAATCCACTCCTGTGGGCTGTAGGACAGGGTTCCTGTGGTATACAGATGGAATTCATAAGGGGGATGCTGCTGCTCCCAGAGCCTGGCCCCAGCAACCCTGGGCATGTGGGGGCTGCCCCAGTGGCACATGGTGTGACCCACTGTTCTTTCACCAGCACCTGTTACTTGCATAAAAACTTATGGCTGGAAAAAAAGCCACTGGTGCTGTAAGAGGGCAGCAGCACTGGGGAGGCCCAACCAAGACACACAAAAGAAAAATCCACCCAGTGGTGGAGAAAACCCACTCTTCTCCACACCTGCATGGCCCCAAAAAATGTTAATAAGCAAAGGCAAACAAGGGGAGAAGATTAGTTCAAACCCTTCCTTGCCTGCACACCAAATTGACTGGGGCACGGGCTCAGACACCCCTCTCTGCTACCCGCATGGGGGTTTTTATTGGCCTGGCTGCCCCAGCTCCAGCCCTGGGCAGAGTGGTTGCTGAAGGCTGTTGGCAGGGCTGGAAGCTGGCCCCCCTCACACTCCCACCCAAATCAACTTGGCTCAAGCATTAATCCCATCCCAGCTGCAATAGGGGGAAGCCCTGGTGCTACACCCAGGCTGGTCCCCTTGAGCATTCCTAGGAGGGCTCACCTGCAAACTGGCTGTAGGCTGTCTTGGAGGAAGGTGCCATAGCCAAAGTGAAAAGTCTAAGTGTTGTAAGTGAGAAACAAAAAGTCTTGATATTCAGTAAAATTTAGATTGCTTTATTTTATATAGACAAAGAAATGCAGCGCTGGGGAAACATGAGGGGTCACTGCTCACTCCACCCAACCTTGGTTTACAGTCTCTTTTTACAGTATGGTCTCTCATTGTCATCAATAATTTGTGGGGTTTTGCTGTCATAATTTTGCCAGATAAGCAGTGATGGTTGAAATAAACATGCATAAAATCTTTGGGCAATAGTCAAGTCTCAGAGATAACCATCTGGTCTTGGTAGATATAATGGGTGAAAATCGGAAAGTCTGTTCTTTGTAGATGGACAGCACTGATCAAACAAAGGCAGGAAGTCTGACTTTGCAAAATCTATCAGACTATCAGAATGTCTGGTTTTGCAAGCTGGTAGTAGATACAACTTATCTAGAAAACATAATAATCATAACAGAGGGATTTAAACCAGGATGATTTAATCATATATTTTCCTGTATCTAGTGTCATGCTTCACTTCAGACCTAAGTATTCTGGTTTATACAAACTTCAAACACTTTCTATGATTAACACAAAAACTTTTATCAATTATCACAGCGGGAAAGGGAGAAGAGAAACTAGTTTTTACTGCCTTAGGTTATACTAGGATTTGCTGGATTATACTAGGATAGGATGCTGGGGGTTACTGGGTTGGATTGGGAGAGAGAGGGAGTGGGGTGTGTGAGTGTAGAGATACAGCTGGAGAGCAGGCTCAGAGCACTGCCCAACTCATGACTGAAGCAGATGTGCTAGGTTTAGTATGCCACAAGCCCTGACAAGCTGAGGCAGAGCAGAAGGTATGCTTGGTGTACTTTGTTTAGCTAAATCATGCAAGACTGTATGTGCCTATGCTGGTCTGTACAGGTCTGTGCAGAGCTCTGATTAAGTAATGTTACTTAGAAACACCACTTGTGTGGTTGTGCTATTTTTAGCTGTAGTTGACAAGGTATATATATTGAAGTGTGAAATCAATAAATTGGCTTCATGCTTGCATCAAACGGGGGTCTCGACTCCTCGTTATGCAAGGGGGGGGGGTCCCATCCCCTTTGTTGGTCACTGTCAGTGAGTGCCCCCTGCTGGCTGGGAGGACCTGGTGGCCAACTGTCCTGGTTTGAAAGGACAGATGACTGCCAGTAAGGGCAGAAGTTTCCCTTTGAAATAGAGACTTTGGTTCCACTCCCCCCAAGTATTATAATTGTTTGAATCAAGGACTCTGAGGCAGAGATAAGGGGGTGGGTATAACAGCTCTTTTACTAATATATCTAACTGTACAAGCAGAAAACAACAGCAGTTGTTAAAATTGCTAACAGAACGAAATAGGTAACTCGGTGTCAGTCCCTTTAGATGCAAGCACACTGTCTGTGTGCTTAGTCCCAGCCCGGATCTGCCGAGGGCAGGCGGTGGGGCGCAGGAGGGAGGGGTCAGCAGCGGCCACGCCGGTCTCGGACGGGAACGGGCTGGAGCAGTGGCTCCTTGTTCACCGTGTGTGTCCAGGTGATCAGCTGTGTCCGCAGAGGCAGGAGGCTGGAACAGGGCAGATGCAGGGCAGGTGATCACAGAAGGTCTGGCTCTCCTGTGCTCCGGCTGCGTGGCTGATGATCGGGTGTCCTCCTCTGAGCTCGCTGGAAAAGACGAATCCCCTCCCGGAAGCCTCAGAGGCCCCTCCTGGAGCCACGGCAATTGACAGCTTTTGTCTGGAGTCATCAGAAACGCTGGTTGTAACCCGGCAAGCTCCATTGTCATGATAATGGGAAAAATTCTTTCAATTGACACAGTAATAGAAAAACACTCAACCCCCAACACCAACTGTGACGTGCTGGGTTGTACTGGTTTATACTGGGTTGTGGTCCTGGGGGTGACTGGTTTGTACTGGTTTGCACTGGTTTGGACTAGGCTATACTGAGATATTCTTGATTTTACTGGGTTGTAGTGGGAGGGGGCTTGGGGACACTAGGCACCACTGGTAGAAACTTCTGGGGGAGCTGGCGCTACTGGTTTATACTGGAGCTGCTGCCATGGGCTCAGGGACTCAGGGGTGGCTCCCAGAGCTTACTGGTTTATACTGGTGCCCTCAAAGTCCACACCTGGGAACACCGGCAGGCAGTGGTGGTGGGGCAGGACACCAAGGTTGAGCTGGCCTTCACTGGGGCCCTACCGAGAGGTGAATTGTCTGACTTCTCAGCCTGGCACCGCCTGAGGCTGCTGGTGCCTGCCAGGAACTCTGGGAAGGGTGAGGCTGAGGCGCTGCCTCCTGAAAGGCTGAAGGAAGATGTGGGATTCCCTGTAAAAATTACCACAATTTCACTGATCCCCAAAATTTCCATCTCTTCCCTCACCTAAACTGGGAGGTGGTTGGCTCTGTTGGGTTGAATGGGTAGACCTGATGTCCCTAAAAATCCCCATTGATTTTAATGGGTAGATTGGAATTCCTTCACATCTGGGTTCCCCCATTTCGATATTGGGGTATCTCCTGTTGCCTCCCTGAGATTTTGGGGTGCTGCCTTTTCTCCCCCCAGAGCTGGAGCTGGTATAGGATGTTGTCTACACTGACCCCACAGACCAAGGTGCCTGTGTGTACCTGTGTTGCATACTCTCCCGATGTAACTTGTGTCACCCTCCCACTCCTGGGGCCCTCAACTAGAGTTTTTGGGGTGCCCCCTGAATGTTGAGGTGCCACCCAATTGCACCCCAGCTGCCAAGGGTCATCTGTGTCCACGATGACAGGGATTAAACGGTGGCCATCATCTTCTTGTGGCCTGTCAGTGTGACTTGGGGCACTTGGGTGTTTCAAAAATCACCTGGATATCCCCAAAAATCACCTGGGAACACCTGGGTACCTGTAAAAGATCCTGGATCTCCCCAGAAACCACATGGATACACCTGGGCACCCCTTGGACACCTGGATCTACCAAAATCCCTGTGACCCCCCAAAACTGGTGTCCCTAAATCCCCATTGACTTCGATCAGGGTAGACCAGGAGTTCTGTGTATCCCCAATTATCTCTACTAATCCCTCCTTGAGGTCCCAGTTATGACCCAGTGCTCCTAGTAACCCCAGTGCCCCCACTTAGCCGCTCCCAGTGCTCCCAGGAATAGCTCCCATAGCTCCCAGTTTGACTAGCTTGTCCTCCCAGTTCTCCCAGTGCTCCCAGTAACCCCTCTCAGTGCTCTCAGTTTGTTTGCCCAGTTTCCCCCTTTCCTCCCTTCCAATGCTGCCAGTTCCCCCAAGTGGTTCCAGTTCCTCCCCCACTGCTTCCACTTAGACCTTCTCAGTGCTCCCAGTTTTTTTGTCCAGTTTCTCCCTTTCCTCCCTTCCAATGCTGCCAGTTCCCCCCCCCCCCCCGTGGTTCCAGTTCCTCCCCCACTGCTTCCCCTTAGCCCTTCCCAGTGCTCCCAGTTCAACCAGCAACCCTTCCCCATCAAGCCCTATTAATAGGAAGACCTGGTGTCCCTAAATCCCCAAATGATTTCATTGAGGTAGATCTGGTGTCCCTCAATAACCATTGACTTCAAAGGGTAGAGCCAATGTCCCAAAATTTTTGGTCCTAAAAGTCTCAATTCTGGGCTCAGAATTCCCAGATTTTGGGCTGAAAATGAAGATTTTTGGGCTTACCTGAAGGCACAGCTCCAGCATGGGCCACAGGTGAGGAATCAGGGATTCAGGATTGGCTTCCAGGAATTCATTCAGGACTTCCAGAGCATCAGCACCGTGATCCTGGAGTGGAAATTCCTGGAAGTAATCCCAAAGTTTTCCTTGAATTTTATCCAAATTTCCCCATTTCATCCTCAAATTTCCACAAAATCCCCACTGACTTTAATAGGGTAAACCTGCTTGCTCTAAAATTTCTTTGACTTCAATTGGATAGACCCAATGCCCCTAAATATCTCTATTGATTTCTAATGGGGGGACCTGGTGTCTGAAAGATCCCTATTGGGACATTAATATGACAAGAGATGGGGCAACTGAGAGACGTTTAAAAGATGGTTTATTGCTTTATTGCATCAGTCTCATAAAAAGATGAGACATTAAAGGTGCTACATCCAATGCTGTAATATCAAAGCCACCTCATTCTTAGTTAAAATGCCTTTTGTTAGTTTTTTAGCAAAATCTATGAAGTTTGCTAACCAATCATTAATTGCTTTGCTTCCTGTGGCTTTGCTGCAATATGTATTTTTTCAACCAATCATATAATATTTCACAAAATTACATTGATACATCTTAAACCTAACTAATTTTATAACAGGTTCTATAGCTAAACTTTAAAATATTTAACTCTCTTCCCTTACATATGGTATTGCTTATAAAAGACATATTTCTATTTGCTTAAAATATGTATTTACTTAAACTGCAAATTTATATTCTTGTTTCATGTCTGTTTCACTTTAACGCTCTCATTCTCCAAACCTTCTCCAAGGTCTTTGGTCAAGCCTTGTATCCATTTCTATCTCTGAGCCTGTATGCAGAAGGCCCTGAGAGCTCTCCATGCCTGCATTTCCCATACCACAGTATCTCAATGGACCCTTGGTTTCATAAGGGCTCAAAAATGGTAGAAGGGTCTCCTTCTCCTGCCCTGTAGTGTAACTGTTGCCATTAGGAGCTGGAACACAGATCACAGAGAGTAAACGGAAATAAAGTGGGTATTTATTGAAAGGCCTTCAAAGGCCGTACTCTGGCAGTACCAGTGCCACAGTGTGGCCCCTGCCCTGCCTGGATGGCTCCAAGGTGGAAGTAAAAGACAGCTTGGTCACATGATTTCACATTTTTATAGATTTCAGTCCATTTGCATACTCCATTAGGAGTCGACCATCCAATTAAGTCTCAAATTGTAAGGTATCATCTTCCTCACCTCCTGGCTGGCCCGCCCTTCTCCTTTCACATTGTTTATTCTTAGGGCCTGAAGTTTGAAAAAACTGTCCTTGAATCAATAGCTGGAATCAGACTATTTTGCCTTCATCACCTTAAGCACAAGGGAAAAGCATACCCAAGCAGAACAGAAAACTCAGAACTTAAGGCATCATAATAAAGATCTCCTTGGTTCCACGGTGTCAGAATGGCCCCATCGTCCCCATGGAGCCCCACACTGTCACTGTGCTCCCCTTGATTCCATGAGGCCCTGCTGTGCTACAATGGCCCCAATGGCTACAATGGTCTCTAGTGAGACTCTCCACAATCACCTGAAAAGAGGCTGTAGCCAGGTGGGGGTCAGTCTCATCTACTGAACAAACACTGACAGAACGAGAGTCTGCCTTAAGATGAGTCAGGTGTAGTATAGGTTTGACACCAAGAAAAACCTTCACTGAAGCAGTGATTGGGTACTGGAATCTTCTGCCCAGAGAGGAGTGGAGTCACCGTCCTTGGAGGCATTTCAAAAGAGACTGGGTGGGTCACTCAAAGCCATGATTAAGTTAATGAGGTGACATTAGGTCATAGGTTTCACTTGATGATCTCCAAGGTCTTTTCCAACCTTGTTAATTCTGTGATTCTGTTTCATAATAATCTCCATTGTTCCATGAGGCCCTGCAATGTCTCAATGGTCCTTTGGTTTCCTGAGTCCCCCACAGTGTAACAATAGACCCTTGGTACTGTTGCCCGACAGAGAGACACAAAACAACAGAGTTGTTTAGTCCGGTGCTTTATTGAGGGCCCTGGGGTCTGAGGACTAGCGTCCAAAGTCAGAGCCCCCTTAGTTACAATTCCTCAGGGTTTAAATACATTTCTTGGAGGACTTTTTCATCCTTTGATCTTCTTGTTTCACTACCCCTACGTGATTTTCTCAAGGTTCTTCTAATCTATCCACATTTTTTAAGCAATAAATTGTTACACTCAGCTAGATAAGTCACATACATCATGTAGATAAACAATGCACTATTTAAGAGAGTAACATTTCTACTGTTTCAGCAAGTTCTACTTCGGTACACACATAAATTTACTTAACTGAATACCCCTCATTTTTGCCAACTCAGGGCCTAAGATACTTGATCAGTCCTTAGCATAAATACTACTAACTCTTTTATTCTTATTTACTACAGCACACTGCAACAACTCCCCCCTTTTGAGCATCACTCAATCTCCTTTGCAGGGATGCTCAAATATTCACTCGATCTTCATCTGGAGATCAGACAAATTGCACCGTGTCCTTATATGTCGGAGGTGGTGTCACTGGAGCATGGCTGACAGCGCTGAGCAGTCTTCTAGTATGCAATCGCTCCTTGGTGATTACACCTGTAATGCACTTAAACACTCCAGCGACAATAAGTACCACAATTACAATTATAATTACATATTGTATCACTGATGAGATCCATCCAGAAAGTTGGAGCCCTAATGACTGAAACAGAGCACCAACCCAATTGTGCTCTGCCTCTTTTTCCAAATCTTTAATTTTTCCTTCTACACTTTCCAATTGAGAAATACCTTTCTCTATGTCAACTGTCACATTTGGGATATGGATACAACAATGGTCTATTTTATTGCTTAAATATCCACATACCCCATGTTCCTTTAACAACAACAAATCTAAAGCCATCCTATTCTGTAGAGTCATACGAGTTGTAGCTTGCAGCTGGAGATTTAAATCCCTAAAACCCTTCTTGGTGGCGACTGCTAATCTTTCTGTTTGTCCCATCAATCAATAGATCATTTCTCTATTCCTGTAAGAGGCAATTTGAGCAAACAAGAATTCTAATGCCCAACCAAACTTTACTCCACTGTCAGGTTCATGCCATTGATCTTCCTCATTTTCTGCTTCCCTTTTGTGCCTTGTCATTTGTAGTTTTAATTTAGATTGTTTCCAGAAGGGACATAATGTTGGGATTCCTAATGTGATTTGGGTAACTGGCCCATCTACTGGCATATGAGTTGTCCACAAACCATGTCCTAATACCCATACTAAATTCCCTGGACTCCTTACCATGGTAGTCTTGCAATTTATGTCCTTCTGGCTGGCAGTTCCTGTCATAGAATGGTTATATCCTCTACACTCACATCCTAATTTTAACAGCATCCTTACAGGCATCCGTCCAATTTCTAATTCCGAAGTGTCACAAGTGTATATTTTTGTACAATTCCAATTTTCCTTCTGCTGTCTGAGTTGTCTCTGCGTAGAAAGTAGCATAGTTAAACCTTTGTGTGTCTGATTAACTTTCCCCGTCCACTGGATGCACCATTTAACTGTATCAATGTAACTATACGTTTCTAACAAGCTTGGTCCCCAAACTGTTCCCCATTCTTCCAAGGTAGTAACCCGTGTATGATTTTCACACACTTCTTCCCTTGTTACCCTTTTCCTGTGTATTATACTTTTTACACACGGCGGCATTACTGTTCCTGTTACCATGCAATTTCCGGCCACCTTTTGATCATTAACCCATGCAAAATATCCTGGTAACTGTTCAGATTGTTTTTGAGTTAACTGTTGAAATAAAATAGTACATACTTTTATCCATTCAACAATTTTTTTCGGTACCATCTTGCAGTTCCATGTTACATTAGCAAAAGCATTTGGCATTTCCGTAATAGGTATTATTCCCCATGAAATGGGTTCACTTGCGGCTTGTGGTAAAGGCAAACAAGCTGTAATTTTGCATACATTTTGAACCATCCCAAAATCTAATTAATCTTACAATTAAATTCTCTTGGTCTTCACCCCGTCTAAACCCTGGGAGTTCAATTTCTGTGTTGTTTGATGTTTCCCTTACCCTTCACAGCTGAATGTGTCCCTGTGTTAACGTTACCATGGTCCTTGAGTGAGCCCACCAAGCCTCTTTCACTACCCAGCACCAATAAGTTCCTTCATCACTTTCTTGTACGTCTTGTATGACTAAAGTAAAGGAATGTCCTAGCTTTCTCCTTTCAGTGATGTTTGCTACTTTGGGGAAGGTTACCTTTCCTGAACCACCATCCGAATTCTGTGAATTCAATTCCAGCCCTCACCTTACATTCCAAAATTACCGGAACTCCTCATTCTGCTCAGTATATTCCATGTGTTGGTCTCACTCCCAGTCCTAAATGGGTTGTCCCTACTACTTCCCTTTTTCCATAGTTTGTATACCAACCACATATTATTACACAAATATAACTTCCCTCAGATGACCCCAATTTTGCTTGAGTATTATTTAACCAACTTACTTCTGCAAATTCACTTATCACCACATTTGTTTGTCCTATAGGTTTTGTCCATTGCGCAGCCTCCTTCTCCCATTTCCACCAAGTAACTGAATATTATTGTCCACTGATCTTTTCATTGTCCATGTGCAATTGATCCTTAAAGGAGGTCCATCCCACATATCAACCTTGGCCTTGAAAGGGGAAACTACTATCTTGCTAATATTGCTCCCCCACTTTTCTACCTTAAGTCTAATTTGCTTGTAATCGAAACTGCCTCGTACCACTACTAAACATGTGAGCAGATCTGTCTCATCTGTCGTTATATTTGTTATCATCAAAGTAGTATTACCAGTGTGTGTATCTCTATCGCAAACTGTGACAATATCATCTTTACAGTCTTTACCCCCCTTTTTCTAATATGCTGTAATTTCCTCAGCTCCAATTTTCTGGTCATCTCGGATCTCACAGGTCAAATTCACGTTCATCCCTTCCATCGCTCCAACTATCGGTTCTGAAACAGAGACAATTACCATTCCATGAGTAGACAAAAATCTCAACATCACTAACAAAGCAGTAATTAACAGTTTGGTACGGCCCGTATTTTCAAACGCGTCGGGGACATGATTTGAGTTTCCCATTGAGTAGGAACCTTCTTGACTCGAGTGCAATGTATCCAGTTGTCGATTCCCTCCACCTTGATTGCTGTAAAGGTTGCCAAGATTACCAGATGCGGGCCGTCCCATGTTTCCCTCAGTGGTTCCGTTGACCAGTTTTTTATGTACACATTGTCTCCAGATTGAATGTCATGGACAGGATTCTTTAGAGGAAGCCCCTCGCAGAGAACTAAGAATTCTGTGAAGAGAAATGATGTAATTGAAAACTACCTGGTCCCCTGTTATGTGTAAATCGCCTTTCAGAGTGTTTGCATGGTATGGTTTGCCATACAATATTTCGTATGAACTTACTCCCACCTTCCCTCGTGGCTTGATTCTAATTCTTAGTAGAGCTAGTGGTAACGCTTGGGGCCACTGTAATTTGGCTTCCTGACAGATTTTTCTAATTTGCCCTATTAAGGTCTGATTCATTCTCTCTACTTGTCCACTTGATTGAGGTCTCCATGGTGTGTGTAAATTCCAGGTTATATCAAACATTCGAGCTACTTCCTGTACTATGGTGGCAATGAAATGTGGCCCCCTGTCTGATGATAGCCCTAGTGGAACCCCGAATCTCGGAATAATTTTCCTCAACAATGCCTTAACTACCTCCTTAGCTTGATTGGTTCTACATGGAAAAGCTTCTGGCCATCCAGAAAATGTGCACACATAAACCAGTATGTACTTATACCCCTGTGCTCGTGGCAATTCTGAAAAGTCTATCTGCCAATAATCTCCTGGCTCTGGCCCTACCTGCAATTTTCTTAACTGAATTTGCTTTCTCACCACAGGATTGTTTTTCAAACAAACTGGGCACATTGCATTCACCCGCTTTGCCAATGTTAGCATCCGGTTAGAGATTATGTCATTTTTCAGAAATTTCACCAATACCTCTGCACCCCAATGGCATTTATTGTATTCCGTGGTTAAAATGACTTTCATGATATTCCCGGGTACCACTACTTGTCCTGTAAGGGTTACATACCATCCCATAGTGTTCTTCTGGGCCCAGAGCAAGTGTGCCAATTTTTCATCCTTGGGGAGTACTGCGGCTGTTGATTTAAATAAGGTGTTATGGGATTTACCTTAACAGGTATTAAAGCCATCTGAGTCCAAACCTGCTGAGCCACATCTCGTGCCGTGTAATTTGCCAAACGGTTTCCATCGAATATCTTTCCTTCTTCCTTTTGATGTCCTCGTACATGCATTACTGCCATTTGCTCTGGTCTTTGCACAGCATCAAGCAGAGCCAAAACTTCTCCACGATGTTTTATTAGAGTCCCCTGTGAATTAAGCAGCCCTCTTTCTTTCCACAGTGCACCATGAATGTGTACCACTCCGAAAGCATATTTCCAATCAGTCCAAATATTCGCTTTCTTTCCTGTGCTTAAAATTAAGGCTCTGGTCAGTCCAATAATTTCCGCTTTTTGTGCTGATGTTCCGGGAGGCAAGGCTTTGGCCTCTATTACCTGTGAAACCATGACCACTGCATACCCAGCATACCTAGTACCGTTTTCCATAAAGCTGGATCCATCGGTAAGCAACTCCCAGTCTGCTGTTTCCAATGGTGTATCCTTTAAGTCCGGCCAGCTGGAGTATAGTTGTTCAATTACTTCAACGCAATCATGTGTAGGTTCTTTTTCTTTTGCCTCACTGCGAAGAAACTCTGCCGGATTTACATGGTTAGTAGTTTCTAATTCTACATCATCCTGCTCTCTCAATATTGCCTGATACTGCAACATTTGGCTGGATGATAGCCAATGTGGTCCTTTTTGTTCTAACACTGTTAACACCGTATGAGAAACATACACAGCCATTTTTCCCCTCAATGTGAGTTTTCGAGCTTCTTGTATCAGCAGCACTGTTGCTGCTACAGCCCTCAAGCAGGATGGCCACCCGGCACTTACAGAATCCAACTGCTTTGAAAAATACCCCACCGGCCTTTTCCAGGACCCCAACCTCTGAGTCAATACCCCAGTCGCCAGCCGCTGTCTTTCATTTACATACAGTTGAAAGGGTTTGATCAAATCTGGCAAACCCAGAGCCGGCGCCTCTTTCAGGGTTTGCTTCAGATCCTGGAAAGCCTTTTTCCTAGAGGGGGTCCATTCCAGCTGTTGATCTTTCAAAGCTTCATACAATGGTCGAGCCATGAGTCCAAAATTCAATATCCATAGTCTACACCACCCGACCATGCCTAAAAATGATCTCAATTCTTGATGATTTCTGGGAAGCGGGATAGAGCAAATTGCTTCTACTCTATTCACGCCTAGCCGGCGTTGTCCCTGAGTTAGCTCACATCCTAAATATAGCACGCTTTCTCGTACTAACTGCGCCTTTTCCTGTGAGACTCGATATCCTGCTTGTCCTAACATGTTTAGTAAGGTAATTGTCAAAAAGGTACATTTTTCTTTTCCTTCTGTAGCCACTAGTATGTCATCCACATATTGTAATAACACGTAAGAAAAAGGAGACTCTTTTACCTGCATAGTCTTCCACTCCTCTAATTCCTTGGCGAGTTGATTACCAAAGATTGTGGGGCTGTTCTTAAATCCTTGAGGAAGTCGGGTCCACGTGAGCTGTCTTTTCCGTCCTGTCGCAGGATCTTCCCATTCAAAGGCGAAGTACTTCATACTTTCTTCCGCCAATGGGATGCAGAAGAAGGCATCTTTCAAGTCAATCACAATAAACCATTTAAATTTCTCTGACATGGATGTTAACAGGGTATAGGGATTGGCAACCACCGGCTGAATGCCCTTTACTATCTCATTAATTGCTCTTAAATCCTGTACTAATCTATATTTACCATTGGGTTTTCTTACTGGAAAAATTGGGGTATTATATTCAGACTCACACTCCTTCAATAACGCAAGAGTTGTATATTGAGAAATCATTGGGGCTATTCCTCGTTTGGCATCTAATTTAATAAGATACTGCCGTACCCTCACAGGTTTTGCTCCCTCTTTTAATTCTACAATTGCAGGAGGTGCCGCCTTTGATTTTCCCGGTACCCCCGTTTCCCATACCCAAGGCACTACTGCTTGTTCTATCTGTACCGGAATGGGTAGAGGATCTACTTCACTAACCACGAAAATTTTCCCAATCTCTTCATCCGGAATTTCTAATTTAACCCGACCATTCTCAAATATAATTCTGGCATTCAATATAAATAAAAAATGCCTTCCAAACAACGGTTCTGGGCAGTTTGGCATATATAAAAATCGATGATCTAATTTCTTCTTCCTAAATTTCAAGCTCATAGGTTGCAAAAAGGGCTGTTCCTCTACCTGCCCAGTAGCTCCAACTATCTGTACGGTAGTATCACTCAATGGTCCTAACCCTTTATTCAAAACCGAATGCACAGCCCCAGTGTCTACTCTAAATATTTGATCCTCTCCTTCTACCCTAATTCTAACCTTAAGATCCTCGTCCAGTCAGCTCTGATTTTGGTTCTGATAACTTCCCATCATCATTATTTGGGCTTGAGTGGCATCTACTGGTGTAAGAGGGTAACTAGGGAAACCATTAGTGTTCCCGTTCACTCCCATCCCGAACCCCCCTTTGGCCAGACATTCATTTTTCAAATGCCCCATCTGCTTACAAAACGCACACTGATTCAGGTCCAACCTTCCATCCACAAAACCACCACTATTCCCATTACCTTGATAAAATTCTCATCCTCTACCGCCAGGTCCTCCTCAACCCTGTCCTCTGTATCCTTTTCCCCTACCACGTTGCCGTCCTGCTTGTTGCATTAATGCTAAAATACTGGCTTGCTGGCATTTTGCTCTTTCCTTTTCTCTATTATTGTACACCTTCCAGGCTGTTTCTAATAATTTTTCTAATCTCCTTGTGTCTTCCCCTTCTAGCTTCTGTAGCTTTTTCCTAATATCATCCTGAGACTGCCCAGTAAATAATAAAGCTATCTGCAATTGCCCTGCTTCTGGTTCCACATCCAGGCTAGTATATCTCCTAGCCGCATCTTTTAGTCTTTCCAAAAAGGCAGAAGGAGATTCATTTTTCTCCTGCTTAACTGAGTACAATTTAGACCAATTCAGTGTTTTCGGCATCCCACTCCTGACTCCCTCTATTACTAATTCTTGAAACCGCTGCAGCCTTCAGTATCCTTCCCCTGTGTTCGGGTCCCACCCTGGATCATCATGGGGTACCACCTCATTCACCGACAATTCCACTATCCTCTGAGACTGAATGTCCTCTCTAGCCTTTTCTTTAGCTGCTTTCAGTACCATCTCCTTTTCTGTAGAATCCATCAATGTGTCTAACAAAACCTGCAAATCATTCCAATCCGGATTCTGAGTCCTAATAACCATTTTCACCACCCGTGCAGTTCTCTCTGGGTCTTCCCTATAGCTTCCCGCCGATTGCTTCCAAATTACCAAATCGCTGGGGGAAAAAGGGACCTTTACTATAACACGTTCCCCTTGGGGTCCAACCGCCTCTCGGAGTGGGGCAATCAATTGTGGCTCTGTCTGATTTCTCCAACCCTGGCGGGTTTGGGAAGCCAGAGGAATTCTTTGGGCTTCACGGGAGATACCCGGGGAGGGCGTCTGAGGACGGAGGGCTACTGAAAGCCGAGAGCATCCCGGTGTCCGTGGGGACTCCGTGATCTCATCCTCCTCTTCCTCATCACTCTCCCCCTGTTCTCCCTCACTCATAGAAGGGGCAGAGGGACCAGCTTGGTGAGAAGGACCAGCCACATATAAAGACATATCTTCTTCTTTCTTATCCATTTTCACCGCACAAGCCATACATACTCCCCTTTTCTTACATCCTTCACATTCCCCTATGCCTTCGTTTTGCAACCCAATCATTAATATTTCACATTCCTTCAACCATTCCGGCTTCCTTCCCAAGTAATAAAACAGATCCAAATACGGCATTTCATCCCATTTCCCATTTTCTTTTAAATATTGCATTAAAGGAGCTATTTTCCCTTTATCAATTGTCCCATTTAATGGCCACTCCGGTCCCCCTTCCGACGCATACAGAGGCCACCAACGGTTCCAATAATCAACTAATTTCCCTTTTGTCAACCCTTCCTCAGCAAACCCCCCGTCCTTCCATTTCTTTAGTAAGCATTTCAAAGGAGTATTTTTCGGAACCTTTCCATTAGATTGTACCAACGCCTTAAAGGTTTTAAACGACATCATTCCCAACAATAGTGAAATGAGAGAAAAGTTAGACAGGTGAATAAGGATAGACCAAGGACAGACCAACCAACCAAACCTGCCACCCTCTGACACCGCGGGCGGAGCAAGTGCCGGACCAGTGAAGCTTTCGCCGCGTCTTACAGCTGGCGCCGAGGCTTTTACCAAGACGTCTTTAGCCCAACCCAGCGAAGCCCACTACCTCATCTTACGGGCAGGCACCCAATACCAGAGAACAAAGCACCTTCGGGCTTACCTCCTGCAGTTGTCCGACAGGTGCGGGGTCGGGCACGAACCGATGACTCCCCGAGAATCACTCGGTGCCGGCGTGGAGTGGATCAGGACGCGAACCGCCCCAGCAGCCCTCGGAGTCCTGCCGCAGTCGCCAGAAAACTGTTGCCCGACAGAGAGACACGAAACAACTAGGTTGTTTAGTGCAGTGCTTTATTGAGGGCCCTGGGGTCTGAGGACTAGCGTCCAAAGTCAGAGTCCGCCAGATTACAATTTTTCAGAGCGTTAACACACTTCTTGGAGAGTTCTTTTTTATCCTTTGATTTTCTTACTTCACTACCCCTATGTGATTTTCTCAAGGTTCTCTTAATCTGTCTACATTCCTCTAAGTAATAAATTGTTACACTCGGCTAGACAAGTCACATACATCATGTAGATAAACAATGCACTGTTCAAGAGAGTAACATTTCTACTGTTTCAGCAAGTTCTACTTCGGTACACACGTAAATTTACTTAACTGAATACCCCTCACTCTTGCCAACTCAGGGCCTAAGCTACTTGATCAGTCCTTAGCATAACTGCTACTAATTTCATTTTTCTATTTTACTGAAACATACTGCAACACCAGCATTCAGGGAAACAGGGGTTTTCTTCCTTTTCTCTTTTTGAAGCAATCTAAAACTCCTGAGTTTCCCCATTACAAACAGACACCTTTCTTACGTGTGTGCCAAGGATGTTTCTCTTTCCAAGGCAGAGCCATGCAAGATCTGTTTTAGGCCTTTGGACTCCTTGGTTCCACAAGGCCCTGTTGTGTCACCATGGACTCTGGGTTCTGTGAGGCTCTGTAGTGTCACAATGGATGTTTGGTTCCATTGAGCCCCACAGGATCACAGTGCTCTTCTTTTTCCTGTGGCAACCAGAAGCAAACCCCACTGGCAGAGCCACATGCCTGGGAAGAAGGAGGATGGGGGACATTTGGAGTGATGGTTTTTGTCTTCCTACGTCACAGTGCTGTGGGGTGGGGCCCTGCTGTCCTGGAGATGGCTGAACAGCGGCCTGCCCATGGAAGGGGGAAGAGACAACAACCTCTGTCCATGGAACTACAACAGCAGGGAGGTCAGGCCAAAGACTGGCTTTAAAAGTCTGTTACCAGCAGAGGAAACATCAATGTGAGAGGAAAGATGTGTGCTAATATCTTTACTAATCACTTCATGGGTGAAGGGATGGCTGTTAGGGTCTTTGAAATGGGTTGTAAAGTTTCTGCTAGCTTTGGGCAGCAGGTTTGTTACTGGGCCCACACAGCTTGGCTCCTGAACCAGACAAGAGTCTGCACAAGGCTGAACTTCTGAACTTCAGGGGAGAAATGCCAGATTCAAGGGGGAATATGTGGTACACGGGTTGGGAAGGCTGTATCTTCTGAGCACCTTGGTCAACGAGGAAGGGAAGAGGGCAAAGTGTGGCCAGGAGTTAAGGATAAAAGGAGGCTGTACTCCCTGAAGCCTCGAGAGAGAAAAATCTGTGGATGTGTGCCCTGTAAAGATGCCACCTCCTAGGACAGTGGCTGCCTTTGGTGCACCAAATGTTTCCTCTTAACTGACATCAGGAAACTGGGATGGTGAGTTTCGTTTCCCATGGAAAAGAGCCAACGTTAATATCCAGGGGCCTCTAACTGGGACTGGGCTTCCACCTGCTAAAATTTCATAGGGTGCAGGATTTCTCCCAGACCAAAGCTGCCATATCCTCAGACCATGGCTGCCATTGGACTGTCAAATGCCTTCTCCTCAGTGACATCTGGAAACTGGCATGGTGAGATTAATGTCCTGTGGAAAACAGCCACCATTCCTATTTAGAGGCCTTGGCCGGCAGTGGGTTTCTGCCAGCTAAAATTCCATACGGCACAAGATTTCTGCTGGACCAAAGCTTCCACCACCGAGAAGCCCAGCTGCCTTTGTTGTGCCAAATGCCTCTTCCTAAGTGACATCTGGAAATGGGGATGCTGATTTCGTTTCCTGTGGATAAGATCAACCGTTCATGTGCAGAGAACACAGGCCAGCCCTGCGCACCCCAGGCAGGGAAAGCCCCGGGATGCCCCAGAGGATGGAGCACGGCCGCTGTGGGGTGTCTGCCCGGCCCCTCTGCCGTCCTGTCCCTGGCGACGTCCACAGTGGGTGCCATGGGGCCAAGCTGGCAGCAGCCATCAGCCTTGTGGCAAGACCTTGAAGTTCACAGTGTTGTGGAACTGAAGCTTCAGCACAGAGACCTTTCCAACCTGATCTGCCCTCGTTCCTCTGAGTCTTTGCACAGAACACGGCGTGGAACAGAATGGCAGGAGGGGCCTGTGTGTCCCAGGGCTCTGGATTTGCACCACTTGATCTCCCCAGAGATGCAGGCAAAGTGAAGAAGCCAAACTTTATTGATGGAAAGCAAAGCAAAGGAGCTGAAGGAGAACAAAAGGGATGGGCACAGTCTGAGGACTGGAGGGAGGGAACAGTATTGCTGGGAAAGGATTGAGAGTGGCCTGGCAAGCTCTTTCTCCAACTCCCTTTTTACTCTTGGTGGAGGTAGAACATTCCACAGGAAAGCAACTGGTGCCACAAGGAGTGGGCGGCATCAGGCAGCTCTGGGGGGAACCCTCAGGACTGCTGCATCCTGAGGGAACACTTTTGGCCTTGACCTGTAGGCACCTGCAAAAGCTTCAAATCAGCTGCCTCAGCTTCCAGGACCTCTCTTGGCCACATCCTGATGTGTGTGCAGGACAACTGCGAGGCACTGCTGGGACCCCGCGGGACAGGGGCAGCTGTCTCGTGTGCACGTAGCACCCCGTCACGGAGCTGGGCTCATCCCAAAACCACATCAACCATCTGGTGTCAGCAGAGAGGAGCAAGGAGCACTGGGCTGGCTCCTCGCAGGGTGTCTCAGCTGGGCTTGCTCCACAGCACGCCCCCGTTTGAAGGGCTGCTAATGCCCAGCTGCCAGAAATGCCGTCCTTGTTCTCTCCAAGGAGCACAGGAAGAGCCAATGAGCAGGATGCCTTGGGAGGCAAATTCTTCAAGCCTTTGCTGAGGCCAGGGACACAGCAAGATCAGCCAAGACTCTCCACGGTGCCTGGCCCACACAGCCAAGCTCAGTGCTGGCCCTGGCCCACAGCAGCTTTCACCAAGCGAGAGGCAAATGCATATGGCCAAGGGTTGAAAAGTTAACATATCGAAATATCAATTTATAACACTCCTGAGAACTCCCAAAAAGCCCCAAATTGTCACTGAATATCCTCCAAAAGTTAACTATGTTTGCTCCTGGCATGCATGAGTTGATGAATCAGACCCTTTGGAGGGCAGGGCACAGCAAAAGAGCTAAAAAAGAAATTGGCGATTTGAAGCATAATTTTTACAATCGTTTGGAATTCTGGGGTCCTCTGGCACAAATAATAGCATCAATTCTTTCCCCAGGTGTTGCTGCTGCTCAGGCATTGACTACGCTTGAGCAGCTGAGATGTTGAGTGAATGAACAGCTGAATATCACTTCCACTGTTTTGAAACAAATGCTTACAGATGTAAATAGTATTAAACACCCCACACTGCAGAATTGAGCTGCTATAGATTTTTTGCTATCAGCACATGGGCACGGGTGTGAGGATTTTGATTGGATGTGTTGTATGTATCTTTCTGACCATTCTGCATCCATTCACGAGAAGATCAAACAACTGCAAGATAATATGAGGAAGTTAACTGTGCATGATTGGGGTTTGGATGAATGGTTAGAAGGATGGGGAATACCTGGGTGGTTGAAAGATATAATCCAAGGGGTTTGGATATTTTTGTTCATTATTAGCACATTGTTTTTTCCATAAATATAGTCAGTGATTCGCTTGATAATAATAAGGTACAATATGATATGATATGATATGATATGATATGATATGATATGATATTATAAAGAATATAATAAAAGATATGATAGTATAAGGATAAGATAATATAAGAATACAATAAAATAAGTCTAGGATAAGATAAGACAAGATAAGATAAGGATAAGATAACAAAGATGATTTGGCTGGTACAAAAAAAGAGGAGGAATTGTAGTAATGCTGAACAAGGTTGAGACGCTGGTGGACATGTCTGTACAAATCTGGGCCTTGTGTGCTGTGCACCAGCCAATAACCATATTTAGTTGCTCTGTTTTGCTGTTCAGTTCTTTCTGCATACTTTGCTGTTTCTTCACACGCTTCTTTCACGTGCCAGCTGTTTTTGTGCATTTCTTAGTTTAGACCAGTGTTTATAATCGGTGCACAGCATGAGAAAGTTGTAGGAGTTTTTTTGGTAACTTGATTGAAAACCCCCAAGGCTGCTAGAACATAAACTATGCTAAACCGTGAGAGAAGTTGAAAACACAGAATACCAAGATTAGAAGATTCAAGATAACAGGAGGCAGTGAAACTGCATGAGACCACAAATTACTGACTCTGGGGGGTTTGAATGTGTGGATCAACACCCTAAAATTACCAATTGTAGAGTGTGTCCCCACATGGGTGATGGTTCTAGAAGTGGATAATTAGGGTGAATTATAAGCAATAAATCGGCTTCTGCAAAATCATATTGATCTGCTGTCCAGAAGTCCAGTTTGTTCCTGCCGGGGCTGTGCCCTATAGGGCAGGACCTCTGTCCCCTATAGGGCACAGCCTCATCCCTATAGGGCACAGCCCCATGTGTTAGGATATATGAGGACTTGACATGAAGGTCTCACAGATGTGTGTGTATAACAGAAAGTTTTTTCAATGTAGAATCTGAAGAGGGAAGAGATGAGAGCAAGTTTTGATGTAGAAGAAAAGAATTGCTGAGCCAGTCTTACTGGGAAATAAAGAAGGAAAAGGGCAGTGAGTTGGAAGGGGCTTTTATGACTCTGAGCAAAGGATAAATGCATCTCAAACAAAAGACGTTTTTGCCAAGGAAAAGAATTTTCACAGGCAAACAAAAATACCATGTTGCAGGTAGAGAAAAGATCTCAGGATTTTCCACTGCAAGAAAACTGAAAAACAACTTCTAGTTTAAACTGAAACACACTAAGCTTTTGTGATTGGAAAATAGTAACAAGAATATTGTAATGTCAGTAGGTATGATAGGTTACCGGTGATAGTGAAGGGATTGATTGGTTGTCATGTTTTAGGATGCTCTGTAATGAAAATTATTGAATGCATTGTAACCAGAACTAGAGGAAGCTTTCAGAGGAACCCACTGATGTGGCTGTCAGGCTGTGGGCTGGGCTCTTGTCACCCACAGCCCGTGAATTGCTGCATCACATGGATACAATAAACAGCATTTTAAATGATAAATAAATTACTGCATCATTTGGATATAATAAGCAGCATTTTAAAGAGCCCACCTGGAGTTCCACATCCCTCATTTCAGGCTCTTACAATCAGAGAGTCTTACATGCAGCAGCTTGATGGAGTGTTTTGTTAAATGAATTTCTTTACATTTAATGCCAATTCATGCCAATTTTATTTCTTTTGTATAATGCAATCTCTGATGACTAAAAATAAGCACTGGTTCTGAAAGCAAACAAAATGAGAACACTGTGTCAAAATGCCAGAGGCTCAGTTCTAAAAACTCAGAAAGAAAATAAATGGCTTGAAGTGGTTAGTATTGACATTTACTTTGTTTACGAGGACAGGAAAATGCCAAAGTATTTTTTTACACTGCTCTATGTAGGGATTTTGCAGGTATTATATCTTTGTAAATTATTTACTGAATCCTACACAGAAATTGCAGGAAACAGAGTTCTATCTGCTCTTAAGATTCAATTGCAGGAATTGATAGGAAGTTGAAAGAAAGCTGTGAGTCAGCTGTGAAAAGTGGTGTGGAAGCAAAGGTGTTTTACATCAGCAATCCCATAACACCAAGGGCTCTGCAGTGCTTTAGTTAGACTGTGCAGATGTCAGAATATATGATTCTAATACAATTTAGCATGGCCAAAACTGAGGTGAGTCACAATGACATCCAGTCTGGTTTACTCACACTCCAGTTTCAAGTTCTGTCATGGCTGTCAAAAGCTTATCATTGCATTAAAGGATGCAGGTTCTTCTGCTGCATGCATTAAGGAGATGAAGAAAACAGAAACTTAAATTCCAGCAATTGTTCTGTTGTCACCAAGAAAACAATGGATATAATAAAAACCTCTTAAATGTATGCTAGAGAAAATTCTTCCTGGTCGGACACACTTAGTGAACATGGCTGTGTCCTGGTCAGTGTAAATACAGCCAATTATCCATTTGGGCATGTCCTTAAAAACTCCACATGGACGGCACAGTCCTGTTAGGATACCTGCATTTGTACTGCAGTGTGAAATACAAGACCAGGTGCTGGGCAGGGGGAAACTTGTTGCTTCCTCTGAGTGCAGTAAGGAGAGTTTGAGGGAAACTGCCATCAGCAGAAAGATGAAAGAGAATTCTTTTGAATTTGATAATTATCTTTTTTTGAAAGATGATTCCTTTGTTTCCTGCATTTACAGTGCCTTTTGATCTTTTGGGAAACAGAAGTTGCCAATCTTACTTTCATCAAGATTAAGTTTTCCAAGTGTTCCACACAGTTCATGGTATTCACAGCAGTGTCTGGTCAGTCACATGCTCTTCTGAAGCTCTTCTGAAGAGCAGTTTTAATAAATAAATAGTATTTCAAAGACCACTGGTGTGCAATGACTACAGTACAATGACTGGAATGTGAGAGCAGTGAATTAACTTGCAGTGCTGCTGTGTTCTGCACAGCCTGGCAGCTAAAGCAGCAGTCCCTTTATTTGATATGCTCTGCCCTTCTGACCTGTCTCATAGCAGCAAAGCACAGATTTTACTGCTGCCTGTCTGTCATTAAAGTGTGTCTGAAGGTGTTTTGCAGTTAGGGAGTGCATTAAAAATGCCACTTCAGTCAGTGCTGAGCTTCAGTGACAAAAATGCCACAAGCTGCTGTTGCTTTGAACGTGCAGAAACAAAGTCCTGCCAAAACACAGCAGTGGTGATTTGCTGATGCTGTGTCTGGCTCTGTTGCCGTGGAAGGGTTATGGATCAGTGAAAAAACAGCAACAAGACACTCACTTGCTTGGTGCAGAAAAGAGCAAGAAAGAGCAATTTATTGAAAGAAACCATTGCCTTAAATAAGACAATTCATGGAAAACAAAATACAAATAGATCATTGGTCAGAGAAGGAGACACCTCTCCTCCCTGATGTTCTCATGGACATTGCAGGTGTTTATCTCTGTTATGATTCTTTCCTTTGTGGTTAAAGTTAAGAAGGAGTCTCTGGCCTGGGAAAAATCCTGGCTAGAGGCTGAGAAAATTTCATGGCCTGAGAAAAATACTTAGAACTTGAAAAAAAGGCCTAGCTAAAATGTGCCTGGGCCTCCAGCAGTGTCCACAACCGGGACTGGCACCGGCTGTGGGGATTGGTTGTGGCTTTAGATCTTCCCAGAGCAGAGCAGCTGCTGGCTGCTGTAAAGTTGTTTCTTGTGAAGGCACGTCAGGCTCCAAAGGCAAAGAGCCCAAGGCTCTCCAGTCCCTGTTCAATCTCTCTGCCATAAAGTCCCGATGGAAGCAGGAGAAGCTCTCTGCTGCAAAAGGTGGCAGCTGCCACTGGTGCAGAGTCTCCAGAGGCAGATGCTCCCTGGCCTTTCTTCTTCTGTTCTTTTCTTCTTCCTCTTCTTCTTCTTTCGTGTGCTGGTAGTGGTGATGATGATGGTGGTGGTGGAGAAAGAGAGAGCAGTGATAGAGGAGCAAGAGAGAGTGCTGGCTCCAATACAGAGATTTTTATTGACAAATTACCCAATGAGCCAAAAGCAAGAACCTGAAGCATTTCTCCTAAACCTATTAGAATCCCATAATACTAAAGTCTACATATAACTTGTGCATATGGCCTATCTATTCTATGTGAAGAATATAAAATATTCCTACAGTCATTTATTTTGTCTAGAACTAGGTTTTTAATGTCTCAATGCAGCCACTATTTTATAGGATATTCCATTTTACTTTTTATGGTATTTAAAACCTATTTCTGTGTACTTCATACTAAGATTTAAACATCTACTTCATATCTATGCTACTTAATATTTCTAATTCCTTATACTAAAACTTAGACCTCCATTTCATGTCTGTGTGGTTTCCTGTATTTTAATTTTCAAACATTTTTTAATTTAATTCTTGTATACTGTTCTCTCTCAGACGGGACTCAGAGAGGCTTCTCTGTTTCACTCTCCAACAACAGGAATGGGGACAGGGACTGAGCGTGGGGACTGGGAAGGGACATTGGAATGCAAATGAAAACAGAAACAGGGAATGGGAATAGGGAACAGAACAGGAAAAATGGATATAGAAATTGGGCAGAAAATAGGGGATGGAGATTTAGAATACGTCACAGGGAACAAACATGGAGATAGGGCAACAGGATTGGCAATGGGAATATGGGAAGGGGACTTGAAATATAGAAATGGAAATGTGGGAATGGACTGGATTGGGAATACAAGAAGGGGGAACAGGACAGGGAATATGGGATTGGGAATATATGAACGGTAACCAGGCAGAGAATACAGGAGAGGGAGTGATACCGGGAATGGGATCTGAACTGGGACAGGGGCAGGAGTGGTGTGAGATGGGAATGGGCTGAGGGCAAGGGCAGTGACAGTGGGGAGAGGAGGATCCTGGACAGGGGACAGCGGGAGCTGGGTCAGGGGGAAACGGGGAGGGTGTCAGGGCAGGGGGTCCCTTGTATCACGCTGCCCCAGAACCTCCGTCAGCATCTCCCCAGTGCAGCCAGAGCCCTGGGCCTGGGGTGCCCCAAGCCCTGAGACAACCCCCAAGGGAAACCTGAAGTCCCTGGAATTGCAGGGTCCCCCACATCCTCTGGAAGATCCCCTGTGGCCTGTAGGCATGTCTTAGTTCAATGTCTTCATTTTTTCCCCGGTACTGGTTTACTGGGAAAAGACAAACAGAAACGTAAAGAAAATCCAGGCCACAGGGAGCCAGCACGAAGCTTTTCCTGCACTCGGGGGACTCACAGGGCTTCTCTCAGTGGAGACTCCGTTGGTGTTTGGTCAAGGCAGAGCTCTGTGAGAAGCTCTTCCCACACTCAGGACACTCATAGGGTCTCTCCCCAGTGTGGATGCGCCGGTGGGTGATGAGGTGGGAGTTTGTCTTGAATCCCTTCCCGCAGTCGCGGCAGCAGAAGGGCCTCTCATCCCAGTGAGTGCGATAGTGCTTCAGAAGGCTGGACCTGCTCTCAAACCTCTTCCTTGCATTATCACACTCGTAGGTCTCTCCCCTGTGTGGATGAGTAGGTGACTGAAGAGGTTGGAGTTTTGATGAAGCTCTTTCCACACTTGAGGCAGCAGAAGGTCTCTCCCCTGTGTGAATGTGATAGTGCTGGAGGAGACTGGAGCTGGTGTGAACCTCTTCCTGCATTTATCACACTCGTAGGCCTCTCCCCAGTGTGGAACCTCTGGTGCACAGTCAGGTTTGATCTGCGGCTGAATCTTTCCCACACTCCGCCACCTCGAGGGCTTCTCCCCGGTGGTGGCTCTCTGGTGCATAGTCAGGTTTGAGCTCTGGTTGAATCTCTTCCCACAATCCCCACACTCGAACGGAGTTCCCCCGTGTGGATCTCCGGTGTTGATCTCTTGATCTCCACCTGAAGCCCTTCCCATTCTGCGACTTGTGGGGCT
>NW_027635836.1:0-32500 GCF_903797595.1 Erithacus rubecula
GGATATTGTCAGAATTTGGAGGCTGAGGCGGGGCAAGGAGCCAAGGATGGGTGCCCAGGGCACTGGGGTTGCCGAGGATGGGGTCCCTTAGGGAATGAGGGTCCCACGGGTTGGGTGGATTCACACTCAGGGATGAGGGTTCCAGAACAGTGTGGTCTCCAGGGATTTGTGATCATGGGATGGATTCCCAGGGGGTGCGGATGCCCTGGGAAGGGGTTGTCCTTTTGGAATCATGGTCCTTAGGCAACGGGGGTGGCCAGGAGCTGGAACTACCAGGATGGGGGTCCTTAGAAATGGAGATACTAGGGAATAGCAGTCCTGGGATTGAGGATCCCAGGGAACTGGGGATAGAAGAATAGGGTTCTCCATGGTTGCATTTCCAGGGGAATGGGCAGTGCCTAGGCAATGAGCAGTAGCTGGGCAGGTCCTAAAGGTCACAGCTCCTTCCTTGGGTGCTTCATATTTTGGGGTGAACCAGGGCCCAACGCTGCCCCCCTGGGGTGCACATTTCCTGGGCAGGCATCACATGGAGAGCCTGGGTAGCTCCATTTCTGTTCCCTCCCCTGCCCTCGACTTTTTCCTCCCTTTATTTCTCTGTTTTCCTTATTTCCCCTTATTTCCCTTACTTTTGTGCCATGCTCCCTCACTCCCAATTCCTGGCTCATAAATCCTGGGAAACACCTGGGCAGGGAATGGGTGGGGGGACCTCAGGGAGGGAGAAAAGGGGGTGGGGAGTATGCAGGGAGGGGTGGGGAGGCTGTGGGGGATGGGGATGTCCAGCTGAGGTCCCCCAACACTTCCACTTTTTCTCTCCTGCAGCAGAAGGAAGAGGCTGTTTGTGCTGAGTCACACAGGGTGGGTTCTGTCCTGGGGGCACATCCAGGGGGTCCTGCCTGAGGGGATCCTGTTCTGGGGGTGACACATTCTGGGTGGATTTTGTCCCAGTGGTGACACATCCCAGCGGGGGAGATCCTGTCCTGGGGGATGGCGGTTCTGGGCAGGGTCCCTGGACACATTCCCTGAGCAAGTCCCTGTCCAGGGCAGGGCACATCCCGGAGACCCCTGTCCCGGGCAGGGGGGCCCTGCCAACCCCCTCTGTCCTCAGTGGGGCACTGTGACCTCTGTGACCTCTGGGATGCCCCAATTCGGGGTGTGACCCACCCACTCTACACCCCCTCATTGGCTGCCCCTGCCCATCTGGGAGCCTCAATCCCCATTTGGGAACCCTCACAGGTGCAGCACCTGGGCCCCAGTGCACAGCCCACCAAGATCATTCTGTGGGTGAGAAACCCCAGCAGGGCTGACTGGGGGGAACAGACATGCACTGGTGTCAGTCAGGGAGGGCACAGACACCCCAAAAACACCCAGACCTCAACCCCACACCCAAAACGCCTGCAGGGCCTGAGTGCTGGCAACCAGGAGATGGATGAGACCCTCCCCATGAAACACTTTTGAAGCTCTGGGGGGCTTCCCCCTCCCTCTCCTGCTCCCCACAATCCCCCCCACTGGGTTTCTGTCATAAGGGGTTGGGACACTTTGGGTTACTTGATTTGGAGAGAAATCCTGTTCCAGGCCTGTCCTTTCTTGCTCCTCCCCTGCAGGATCTGAGCAGGCAAGAGGCAGCTGGGGAATGGAGCCCCAGGCTGGAAGGAACTCCCAAACTCCTGCTCCTTGAAGCCAGTGGCTATCCAAGTGTTGGGCCAGTCATTACCTAGCCCCAGTGCCCAGGGATGGGCATTGGCCAGCCCTGCTCTGGCCAGCCCCAGGTGGCAGCCAGGACCTGAGGCTCCCCCTCCCCCTTGGCTTTGATTCTCGCAGCATTCGAGCTGCTACAAAGGTGAGAATTCTTTCTGTGGCCAAAAAGGCCTGGCTGTGGTTTGCTCAGCCCTGCAAGAAGCACAAAAGCCAGTGTGAGCCCAAGCAGTGGCTCTGTGAGGGCCCTTTGATGGTTTTCAGAGCAGGGCTGGCTGGAAACCCCCCCTGCAGGGGCAGCTGTGAGGGAACCAGTCCAGAAATGCATCAATTGATCATTTGGTGCCTGTCCCCAAGGCACTGAGAGAGCCCCAGAACTGCTGCAAATCCCACAAGGATCTGCTCAACAACCTGACCAGGGCCCTCCTCCTTGAACAAACCTGCAGCCCTCTGGAACCTCCCGGAAAGAATGTTTGGGTTCTGGATGTGGACACCAGAAAAGAGAGAAAAAAGTGTGGAAATATGGAGCAGGGGCTCCACATGTGGCTCTGGGGCACAGGGGTGTCCCAGCAGGAGCAGGGAGTGCCCAGGCAGGGGAATTCAGGGCAGGGTGCAGAGGATTTACCAGGGAATCAGAGCCTGAGGGACACACGGGCATTTCCACAGATTGCTGTGGAACCAAATGTACCCTGGATTTCCCATCATCAGGGCAAGTTCATCACATTTGTCCCCTTAAGTTTTGGCGCCCCAGAGGTCTCAGAACCCCACTGGGGACAGCAGAAATTCTCAGGGTCCCCAGGACAGAGGTCCCCAGGATGTGCCACCTCTGGGACAGGAATCCCCACAGGCGTGGCATCCCCATAACAGGGAGCCCTCTGGAAGCAAGACTCCAGGACAAGACCCAGGTGTCACCAGCCAGAGGAGCCTTTTTCCCTCCTGGCAGGATCCCTCTGCATGTGCCCCCCACAACAGAATCCACATCCTGGCCTCAGCATGAACAGCCTCTTCCTTCTGCGCAGGAAAGAGAAAGCAAAAATCTTGGGATGGCACGGCCAGAGAACCCCATCCCCCACAGCCCCCCAAACACTGTCCCCTTTTCCCTTTCCTGGGATCCCCTACCTGTTACCTGCACAGGTTTTCTCTGGGATGTGTGAGCCAGGAAATGGGAGGCTGGCAAAACATCCAGGGGTGGGGCAGAGAGCCAGAACCTCCCAGGACAAGCCTGGGTTGTCCCCTGGCCATGAGCACCCTGTGGGGGCTGTGCTGGGCTCTGAGTCAGCCCAAAACCTGAGGCACCCTGGGCAGGAGCTGTGACCCCTGTGCCCACCCAGCCACTGCCCATCCCTGGCACCCCCATTCCCTTGGTCTCTTCTCCCTGGGGACCCCCACCCCAGGTCTCCCATTGGCCTGCACAACCATTGCCTGGATCCCATCCCATGGGCTGCGTCTTCCTCCAGAAACCCCATTCCCAAGGGTCCCTTTTTTCCCCCTGCACCCCCAGCCCTGGGACCCACAATCCCTGGACACACATCCTTGGCTCTCTACAACACCTCAGCCTCCAAATTCTGTCAACATCCTGTCCTCACCATGTCCCTCCATCACCCCCATGTCTCACAAGGCCCCCAACCTGCCCCCATCCTGTCCCCACCCTGTCCCCACCAAGGGTCACCTACACATGAGGATGAGACGTGCCCTCGCTTCCTGTCCCTTCATCCCAAGAGCCGCCAGCCAGGGGACAGGTGGCCCCAGCAGTGAGTGACAGCCAGTGCCCATGGCCGGGGACACCGGGATGGCCGGGAAGGTGGCGCTGCTCCTGTGGGGTGAGTGCCCCAGGCACGGGCCTGACGCCCTGGGGATGGGCTCTGGTGAGGCAGAGAGCGGTGGGGAGGAAGCACAGGGGGGCTGTGGGGTCCTCTGAGGTTCCCAAGGCAGCAGAGCCAGTGCATGGGCATGGAGCCCTGTGTGACCAGAGTGGTGGTGTGGCCGTGTGGGTAGGAACACGGGATCTGGGATGTGGGGATGGGAACAGGGGGATCGAGGTGTGGGGACAAGGATGTGGACAAAGGAACCTTAGGGCTAGGGCAGCTGTGGGGACAGGGTCAGGGAGACAGGGATGCAGGGACAGGGACAAGGGCCACGTTCCATGCAGATGGGGCATGGGGAGAGTTGCCATGGGAATGGGATCATGGGCTCAGGGCCATGGGGATGTGGCTGTGGGGACAGGTGCTGTAGGGCTGGGGGAGGTGACCTGTGCACACATGGAGTGTCCACAGTGTCCCCATGTCCTGCCTCAGCCCAGGGTGACTGAAGGGTTTCTGTCCTCAAAACCTCCATGCTACACCAGTTTTCCTGTGGGGACAGTTTGGGGACAGACACCACACCAGGTCCCCCAGGTGCTGCTGTCCCAGCAGGGCCACCCCCACACAGCCCTGTCCCTTCTCCCTTCCAGCCCAGATCCTCGGCCTCACTGGTGAGTCCTCAGGGGATGCCATGTCCCTGCCCTTCTGTCCCCAGACCCGTCGTTGTCCTGGCAGGCTGGTGTCCCCTGTCACCTGCAGGTGCCCAGAGCACCCAGCTGCTGGTGGAGCCCCCCTGGACGCCGGCGGTGCTGTGGGACTGGGTGACACTGACCTGCCAGGGCTCGGGGACCGACGGTGCCACCACCTGGTACAAGGATGGGCGGTGCTGGCGGCAGGAGGGACCCGACAGCTTCACTGTCACTGAGAGTGGCACCTACACGTGTGGCAGACCCGACAGTGGGCTCAGCCAACCTGTGGTGGTGTCAAATGGTGAGGGGGACATGAAATGTTCAGGGTGGCTCACTGATAGGTCTGGGTGGGCTCCACTCCGTGAATGGACTCACATCCCTTGTGTGGTGAGAGCCTGTCCCCTGCACACAGGGACATCTGTGTCATGGGGCTGCTCCTGGTGTCCATGGGACCCTCTCGTGCAGTGGACACTGCACCCAGATGTCCCCAGTGCCATGGGCACCCACTCTGGACCTGTCTCGGGCTCCTCAGTTTGACAGGACCCTCCTGTCCCACAGACTGGCTTGTGCTGCAGGTGCCAGCATGGGCACTGCTGGAGGGGGACACGGTGACACTGCGCTGCCGGGGCTGGCAGGACAGCCCTGTCACCAGGGTGCGATGTTACAAGGACGACAAGGAGCTGGGGGGCTCCCTCAGGGACACAGAGGTGTCCCTGTCACCCCTGGAGCTGCACAACAGCGGCCGCTACTGCTGCGGGGGCTTGGAGCGAACAGGAGCAAAAGTGTCAGCACCGGTGACAGTGACAGTGCATGGTGAGCACCCCCACGGCTGGAACCCCAATTTCCTGACACCCCCAAATCCCCTTCTCAGTGGACTCAGAGTCACAGTCCCCACCCCCATCTCCTTCCCAGAACTCAAGCCTATCTTGGTGCTGGAGGGTCCCCCCTGAGCTCCCCGAGGGGTCTCCCCTCAATCTCAGCTGCCTCAGCACCCCCAGCCCCCTGCGGCCCCCAGCCCCCATCCTGTACCGCTTCTACCGGGACGGGCAGTTGGTGGGGGGCCCGCAGGGGTCCCCGCAGCTCCTGGTGCCCGCCGTGGGGGTCTCCCACTCAGGGAATTACAGCTGCGAGGTGCGCTCCGAGGGGGGGCCGTGCAAAAGAGCAGCGCCCGGCTCGGCGTCACGGTGCGCAGTGAGTGTGGGGATGGGCACGGGGAGCCCCCACAGCCCCCCCAGCTCTCCCATCCCTGCTCAACCCTCTGTGTGCCGCCCTGCCTTCCCAGCTCTCTTCCTGGGTCCCCCCATCAACCTCGCTGGTTCCTGCATCCCCCACCAGGTCCCCACAGTTCTCCCTTGGTGTCTCTCTCCCTCTCTGATGTCCCTCCATTGTCCATGGCCCTGCCATCCCTGTCTGGGTCCCCAAAATCTTTCCTGTGGTTCCTTTCAACCCTCTCCATGTGTCCCCTCTGTGAATGTCCCATCCTTCCCTGGGGCTCCTTCCTTCCCTTTCCAAGCGTCCGCCCCACTTCATGCCTTTCTACCTCACTGAGATCCCCCCACCCCCTCTCTGATCCTCCGGGGATTCTCCAATTTTGGGCTGTCACAAAAAAACAGGGGCTGGTGCCCCTCCCCCTGCCAGTGGAGGCACAAAAAGCAAAGGTCCCAAAGGGCAGAGACAAGAACAATTTCCTGCAAACTGCAACGAGAGAACAAAACCAACAGCAACAGCAACAAGGGTCAGAATCCAAAGGGTCACAAAAGGAACCATTTCCAGGGAAAGCCCCAGCAAGGAACAAACCCCAGACAATTCCCCCAGCTCAATTCCTCCACCAGAGGAACCTGGCAGGGCCCTGGATCTTCATTGCTCTGATGGCCACAGCAGCCTTCAGGAGGCTCTGGATTCTTGTGTCACCATTCCCAAACCCCTCCTGTGCCGTGGTCCCCACACCACGATGTCACAAAGGCCCTGGGGGGTTCCAGAGCCTCCCCCTTTTCCAGGGCAGTCAGGATCAGGCCATGGCAGTTGAATTCCCTCTGTCTCCACAACAGCTCTGCCAAAGCCAAGTGATGCCCTTTGGGCTCCCTCAAATCCCCTCTCCTGAGAGAATCGGTGCCAAGGATTCCTGGGGCCTCGGGGCCAGTCCCAAGGGGATGTTTTGGCCATTCCCAGCATTTTAAACACTCACAAATGGGGGAAAAATTCCTCCCAATGCCCACAAAATCCTCCCCTCTCAGCCTGGGAATTCTGCTCCTCCAATTGTCTCATCCAGGTGCAGAATTCCCCCCGCTCCCAGAGCTTCTCCCATATGGAAAATCAAAGAATTGGGAATTTGGGTCAGCTGGGACAGAGCCAAATCCCAGCCAGGATTTCTTCAAGATGCAATGGCCACAGGCAAGTCCTGACAGCTCCTCACACCCCTTGTGCTTCCAGAGCTGGTAGTAAAACTTTCCTGCAGCTCAGAAATCCCTGGAATTAATCAGTAATTGGACTTAACCAACCCGGAGTGAAGTGCAGTGGTGGGGAGATGTGGAGGGATCCCAGAAAACCAACATCCACACAGGGATTTGAGGCACTATAGTCCAAAAAGATCCACAAAGTTTCACTAATTTTGGTTTTGAGGGGGAAGGTGAGTTTCCACACAGCAGGAATATCAGGAATATTCCCATGGGAAGGTGTTTTCTGCGTCAATGTTACAATTTTGGGTGTCTAAAAGCAGCAGCTGGAGAACACCAGATCCAGGATCTCCCCCCATATTCCCAGCAAGGGCCATGGGCCCATCTCCCCCCAATCACACTCTCACCAAGGGACCCTCCCCACCTCAGGACACCCTAAACCTCACCACACCCTCAGCAAGGGACCCTCAGCCCCTCAACACCCCAAATTCCCAGCAGGGGCTGGGGATCTCAACTCCTCTCATTAAACCCTCAGCAAGGGACCCCCCAAACCCCACCAAGGGCTCCTCTTCCTGATCCAAATAAATTCATTTAACTGTTAAAGTACCCCTTCGTTCTGATACCCAAAGAGGCTGACCTGGAACAGACACTAGACAGAGTTAAAGGAATAAAATAGAATTTAGTAAGAGTATTACACGGATACACCTTGGGGAGTACAAGAGGCTTCACCCAAGCTGGACTCCAAGTCATGAGTTTTCACAGTTTTATAACTTTTGGTCCATTTCCATAGGGTTAATTGTCCAATTCCAGTTCCAGGTTATGCAATCCCACCCTCCCACATTGCTCTCATCAATTCACTGCTGTTTGCACTTCTTGTATAAATTATACATTTTGAGGCTGAAGCTGCCACAGTGTCCCTGGTCCTGGGGCTGGAAAAGGATTGTTTTGTCTGACTGAACTGTGAGGAGAACCTCCTAACACTTTACATGGAGTTCAGAGTCACACACTAAGGCAGTGCAGAATCTGGAAAATAGGAAAACTAAAATTTAAGGCATCGATTCCGATCCCGGGCACGTGCTGGGGGTGTCCCTCCATGGACACGTTCCATCGGGCACCGCTCCCTCGGCTTTACAGACATCCTGATAGTCACGAGACTGCCCGAACCCCTCCCGAAATCCCTCCGCATTTTGCACACAGTGAGTTCCGTCACTCAGAAGTTTTTTGGATTTTTGTCATTTATGTTTTCCATGGAGTAAGATTGCCACCTTCTGTTCGCTGTTCTGAACTACACAGCGTATTTTGGGGGGCTTGCTTCTATTTTATACGATTCCATCGTTGTTATAAGAATATATTATATTATTGGCTTTTCGCAAATAATAAAATGAATGCTGTATGTATAATGTTGCGAAACTCTGCTGTATAAATCTAGTTTATTTTAGTTGCGCGTGTGCGCGGCTCTGGACTCCATTTCCCAGGGGGCACAGCGCGTCGCTGGGCGTGGCTCAGTGCGTCACTTCCGCCGCGGCTGCGCTGACTCGTCGTTGCGGCGCTGGCGGCGGCAGAGACGGTGAGGGGCGGGCGGCCGGAGCATCTCGGGGCCGTGTCCTCGGGCCTCGGGGCGCTGGGGCGGCGCTGGGAAGGGTCTGTAGGAGAGGCTCGGCCGTGGGTGGAGTGGGCAGGAGCAGCCGGGGCTGCGCGCTGGGGAGCGGCTGCAGCAGGGCAGGGCTGGGGGAGGAAGGGGCTGCTGGCCCCGCGCTGGGCCGGGCTGGGCAGGCGGGTCCGGGCCGAGCCCACGAGGTTCAGCGAGGCCAAAGGCAGGGGCTGCACCTGCACCGAGACAGCGCCGGGCTGGGAATGGAGGGAGAGCAGCCCTGGGAAGGATTTGGGGCATGGGGTGACAAGAAGCTCAGCGTGCCGTGGCTGAGCTACCGTGCACTGGGGACACAGAAAGCCAACACTGTCCTGGGCACATCCCCAACAGCTGGGGCAGCGTGTGAAGGGGGGATTGTGCCCCTCAGCACAGCGGCTTATCATGTCACTGCCTCCTAAGAGTAAAATTGCACTTTCCCACATTGTTGTCGGGTTTTTTTGTTTTTCGTTTTTTTTTTTTTTTTTTTTTTTTTTTGCTAAATGTTTTCATGCTCTTTTTAGAGCACATAATTTGTAAAATTGAATTAACCAATTTGATAGTAATATTCCTTTTTCCTTTTTTATAGTCTGCATATTTTTTCATTAATTAAGGCATATGCTGACATTCTTTTTCTTTGTAAACATTTGGTTGAACTATTAAGATGTATCTTTTCCTGTTAGGAGGGCTTGTTCTTTTATTTCCCTCCTTCTGGTATAACCGCTATTCCTAATGGTGTCTGAAAATATTTCTTCTCAATATGTTATTACTTATTTGAGGAATTAGTAAGATATTTCTCCTCCATACTTTGGTTTTACTTTTAATTATTACACCTTTAATTAATGACAGCAACTTCAAATTCCTTTTCCCTTTCTCCTGCCATTTCTACAGTGTTACTACACACATCACATTTTTTTTTAACATTTACTACACAAGTTCTTTTTGTTCCAGTATTTACTATAAATTTTAATACTTTCTTTTGTGGGCCTGTTTTCTTAAAGGCTTTAGATGATAGAGCCCATGATCTCCCCATCTTCTTCCAGATGTTCCTCCCGAACTACTCTCAGATCCCTTCCCAGCTGAGGGCACCTCCCTCCACAGTGTATCTTTTCTTCACAGCAGAAACAAGCATTCTCAGCCTGCTCCTGCTACCTTGACTGTGCCAGGGCTTCACCCTTTCCCTTCTCCCCGTCTCTAAAACATGAATGTTTAGGAGTAGTGGGATGGGAGGGACTGTCAGGATGTCTCTGGATTTCAGCTGAACTCTCAGCACTTTGGTACGACATTCTTCCTTTACAGAGGGATTTCCTTTGGGCAGTGGGAGCCGGAGTCACTAAGGGAGCAGTGGCAAGGGCGGGGTTTAGTAACAGACCTGAGAGTGCCCGAGAGAGAGAGGTGGGGGCAGAAGGCAGCACTTGTGGGGAGAGTGGTTGGAGGCGGAGCCCGGCATGGGAACCGCCGAGGAGCCTCCATCAGCACCCAGATCAGTGCACGGCCCGCGCACACGCGGCTGGTGGCGCTCGGGACCGCGGCGCCTGGGAGGGACAGGGGACAGGCAGAGGAACCGGCGTGGGTTGTGCTGGCACGGGCGGGGAGCCCAGGGCAGCCGGGCCACGGCTGGAGCAACCTGCGAAAAACCCGCGGCAGCCTGGATGGAGGCTGGGGCAGGCACCGGGGGAAGAGTAGTAATCCACTACTGTGGACTGTGCTAGGAAACCCTTGGCTCCCTTTATACTTTGTATCCCAATTCTTATATGAACCCTGATTCTTATCTGAACCTTTGGTACTTGGGTTCTTTGGTTTTCTAAAAAATCCTGACCCATTCCTGATTGGTCCTTCAGTGCCTCTGGCCCCCGACGGTTTAAATAAAATCCCTTTGACAAACGCCCCTGGCCCCTGACTTTATTTTAAATCCCTTCGAGAAGCTCTCCCAGCCCCCATTTTTATTTAGAAGTCCCCTCTTCACTCACTTTGTTCCTTCACCTGCCGCTTGTCTCGTAAGAAGTCAGAACTGAGGTTAGAAGAACTCAGCACTCGGCCCGTAACTGCTGCATCTCAGACAGACACCAGTGCCCAGTGGTGCCCCTAAGCCCCCCCTATTCCAGTAGAAGGGCAGGGGACCTGTCCCCATGGCCACCGTGCAGCTCAGCACCAGGCTGTCCCCAAGTGCCCCCTGTCCCATGGGGTCTGCACCAACAGGAACGCCCCTGACAGCGAAACCTCTGTGGGAGATGGGGGACACCAAGGGACTGTGAGGGACCTGGGGGGCCCGGGAAGGGGCAAGGGGACCACAAAGAGGGAGAGGGGGAGTAGAGATGGAGGATCTGGGAAAGGGACCTAAAGGAAGGATGTGGAGTTCAGGGAGGGGACACCAAGGAGCAGAGAGGGGAATTGAGAGAGAGGTACGGGCATCCGGGCAGGGAGGGGAGGATGTGGAAAAGCAGTCAGGAATGGATGAGGGCACCAAGTCAGGGCTGGGGATTCCCAGAAAGGATGGTGGGACAAGGTGGGCTGCAGGTCTACTCGGAGGTTGAGGGTTCTCAGGTTGTATGCAAATGTTAGAGGATTTGTATCTTGTATTAGATTGGTTAGTGGAAATTAGAATATTCAACACAGAAGAAGATTTATTGTATTGTAAGTGGGAAAATTGCTCTCTTACATCACCCTCTTACTTCTCTCTCTCTTACCTCTTACTCCCCCCTCTTATCTCTTAGAACTCCTTACCCCCACTCTCTTTCTGTCCTGCTCTGAGCTGCAGCTGGCAGCTCTCAGCAGGACCCTTTGCACCCACACCCTTCACAATAAACTGCAAACTTCAAGACCAGAATATAGAGAGCGCCTGAGTTTGTCCTGATGACCGTCCCACACAGAGATTCCCACACATGGTGACCTTGGCTATGTATCCTGTGCCTTGTGGGGAGAATTTGGAGTGTCTTGGTTGGGCCCCAGACACATCCCTGGCAGGGTGTTCAAGGACACTGGCATGTCACTGGGAGATTCTGGAGGGTTTGGGGAGCTCTTGGAGGTCTTGCAGGGATTTTTTGGGGTCATGGGGGAGATTGGGGGTAGCCCCTCCCTGTCAGGCTTCGAGTTTTGTTGTTCAGAGGGTCAGGGATACTGGGAGGGTCAGGGGCACAGTGGCATGGGGTTCAGGGGTGCTTGGAGTGTTTGGGGGCAGTGAGGGGTGTGGTGAGAATTGGGGCTCCAGTAAGGATTTGGGGGTGCCATGGGTGTTTGGAGCAGCTGAGGTCCCAGAAAGATTCAGACTCCCAGGGTCCCCACAGTCCCCCTCTCCCCTTTTATTTGCAGTCACCAGGAAGCCCCATGACCAGTGGGGGGGGGGCCCTCTGGCTGGGACTCCTCTTTCCCACCTGCCCAGACACAGCCCAGACCCCTCCTTATTCCCACAGGACAGCCCTGGAGGAGGGGGAGACCCTGGACCCCAGTGTGGTGTGCACCGAGTGGGCAGGGGGTGAGTATGTGGGGGGGGGACAGGGACACGTCACCCACGGGTGTCACCCCCACCCAGGACCCCAATCCCAGAGTGTCTCTCAGGCCCCCCCACATCCCCCAGGTGACCACGAGGAGCTGCCAGGGGTGACAGCGGGACCCCAGTGACAGCTACGAGAATGAGCTGTGATACTGGAGACACTGGGGGCACTGGAGATCCCTGCCTGAGGGCACCCCCTATGTTTCCCCCTGCCCTCGGCTCCCGTGGTTGCCCACCCTGCCCGGGAGGTCCACGAGGGGGGCATCCCATGTGGGGCTGCCCAGAGCTCCACGTTCCTGTGCTCCCAGTACCCCCAGACGCTCTCTTCCCTCCCCCAGTGCCAGGGGGCACAGGAACCTTGTCCCTATTATTGGACACAAAACACAACTTTTGGATTAAACTGGGAGAAATGGTTTTGGTTTGTTCAGCTCTGCCTGCTCAGCTCGGGAAGGAGGAGGGTCCTGGTCCGGTTGTTGAGCAAACCACAGTCAGGCCTTTTTTGGCCATAGAAAGAATTCTCACCTTTGCAGCAGCTCGGATGCTGCGAGAATCAAAGCCAAGGGGGCGGGGGGAGCCTCAGGTCCTGGCTGCCACCTGGGGCTGGCCAGAGCAGGGCTGGCCAATGCCCATCCCTGTGCAGTGGCCAAGGGGAGAAGCTCCACAAGAACATCCTGGCAGCCAAAAAACTTCTTGTGGGCAAAGCTGGGGGCATCTGAGCTTCAAAATGTGTCCAGTTTTGCCAGAGTAGGCCAAAATCCCTGGGAGAGGCAGCAGAGCCGTGTATTTGGGCACAGGGATGGTTCAGCAGCACAGGTGACCTTTAGGAACCCCTGCCATAATTACAACAGCTCATTAAGGCTCTGCTGCTCCCTCTCCTCCCGCGGCTGCTGTGTCAGGACCAGCAGTGGCCCAGGAAGAGCAGCACCTCCAAATGTGCTCTGGAGCCCCTGAGGAGCCCTGGCAGTGTCAGCAAGGAGCACCTGCTTTCCTCAATATGCCAGGGGAATTCAACATTCCCAGAGCTGCTGTGCCAGGGCTGAAGGAGGAAAAGGCAGTGAGAGGCTGAGGGTTTTCAGGAATTGTGGTGGAAAGGCACAAGAGGTGCTGCTGTGGTCCTGAGACCTGCCTGGGGTTGGATGGTGCCTTCCTTGCGTTCCCATCAGGGAGAGCGGTGGCGGGTGTTGCGCAGGGTGTGTGCCTGGGCCGGGACACTGCTGCGCTGCCACTGGGCACCAGGATCCTTCGTCTCTTCTGCCCGGGCGCTGCCGGTGCTGGTGCCGGCACCGATTGGTGCAAAGCGTGAGTTTGCCAAAGGAGCGATTTGGGCTCCTCCCTCCCGCCCGAGGCCGCCATGGCCCCTGAGGGGTTGGAGCTGGCACCGGGGCGCCCCCTGCTGGCCGGGAGTGCTCCCTGCAGCGCCCTCTGCTGGGCGGGAGTGCTCCCTGCAGCGCCCCCTGCTGGCCGGGAGTGCTCCCTGCAGCGCCCCCTGCTGGCCGGGAGTGCTCCCTGCAGCGCCCCCTGCTGGCCGGGAGTGCTCCCTACATCGCCCTTTACTAGCTGTGGCCAGAACTGCACCAAGGACGAACAAACAGCCCTGAGCTGGTTCGATATTTTTTGTCTTGTCTTGGTGTTTGTTCTGTTCTGTTCTATAAATTTCCTGAGAATTACCTGTTGCTCCTTTTCTTAAATTTTTACCTGGAAGCCCCATAATTGCAACTGTTATAAAAATTTGGAAGGATGGGTTCTCTTTCCATTCCAGGAAGGTTCCTGCTTTCCTTGGCAGATGTTTTTCTCTTAAACCAAGACAGTTTCCAACTCGTGGGTTCCAGCATGAATGGGGCAAATACTCAAAGAGAAGACACGTTCAGACACTTGGCCACCTCATGCTCTACCTTTAAAGCCCTGGGGCCTTCAAGGCCCCTATTCCAAGGTGGAACTCCTGGTCACTTGGCCACTCCGGAGATGGGTTTGGCAGAGCATCCCACTGTCCTCAGTGTGCCATGGCTGACAGACTGACTGACACACAGGGCCTTGTGTCACCAAAAGCAAGGCCTAAACCAGCCCTGCCAAATTCAGGTGTTCCAAAATGTCTTGAGACATCCAATTTCTCCTGTCCCTAACACCCCACCCTGTGCCATAGCCTGATCCCCACTGCTCTGGAAAAGGAAGAGTCTCTGGAACACCTCCAGGGCATTTGTGACATCATCGCGTGGAGAATACGGCAGAGGAGGGGTTTGAGACAGGGCAGAAGGGAATCCTGAGCACTGGTTTCTAGTGGCAGCCCAACATTGCAGAATCCCGTTCCTAAAGTTCAACAGAGCTGAACAAAGAAACACCACCACTGCCAGCTGAACCAAAAAGCTGCATTTTGGTGCCAATAAGAAGACAACAAGTCCTGTGTTCCCCAGGCACTGGGAGCAAGATTAGGAGCTGTGGGTGTACTGGGAGTGCTGAGAGGGGCATTGCAGAGTTGCTGGGAGCACAGGGGTATTGGGAGGGAGAATGAAAATCCCATGGATGTACTGGGAGCAATGGAGAGGCACTGGGAGGGGAAATAGGGAGCCCTTGGGGGTACTGGGAGCACAGTAGGGAGGGAATGGGGAAGTGTCTGAGAATTCTGGGAGCACTTGAATATGGAATGGGGAGCCATATATGCAATGGGGGTGAGGAAGCCCTTGGGGGTTTTGGGGGCATGGGGAGCTTTAGTGTCCCTGTGCTGCTTCACCCGTGACCCCCCACTTGTACCCTCCTACCCGTGAATGTTGGGCTCCAATGGGAGCAGTACGGGAGACACACGTGTGTGACTGCCACATGATGGGGTTACCCCAGTACCCCCAGTGCTCCAAGTGCAACCAGTGCCCCAGTCCCATCTGTGCCCAGAGTGTCACAGCACATTCCCATAGATGTCCCCGCATTCCCGTGATTGCCCATGGGTTGCTGGCAGCTCCGCGTAGGTCACCTGGGGATCCTGGAGTGTGGTGGCACGGGGGGACACTGCGAGAGACACTGGCTATGGCCTCTGGGCAGGGGGACACTCATGGGTGACATGTCCCTCTGCGTGTGTCCCAGCCCGGACTCACCCCCCGTCTGCTTGGTGCTCACGACGTGGGTGTACAGCACCTCCCCCTCCTCTGGGGGGGCCGGGGGTTGCAGGGGGACCCTGAGGGAATAAATGGGATGTGTGGGTGGGAGTGGGAGGTCCTGGGGGTTGGGGTCAAAAGCCAGAGTTTGGTGTGAGCATCACACTCACCTTTTCTGCTGCTTCCTGTCAGCTGCAAATGAAAGAGGGGAGGGGTGACTGTGGGGTCCTCAGGGATCCGAAACCTCTCAGGGATCCTCAAACCCCACTGCACCCTCAATATCCCCCAGCAACCCTGAGCTTCCTTGGTGACTCCAGAACCCCTGAACCACTCCAGTGCTCTGGACTTCCTCAGCCTCCAGAAGCTCAAGCCTGGCAGGGAGGGGACTCTCCAAATTCCTCCAGGATCACTGAAAGATTCCCTCAAATGCTTGCAAGGCCAACACCACTCCAAATCCTTCAGGTCCTTGAGCAAAGGTCCTGAGCACTCAGCACAGCCCATGGCAGGGACTGTGGATGCCATACCATTATCCCCACATTTAGGTGATCCCATAGCTCTCCCGGGGCCCCCATTGTCCCCATTGTCACTCACTCATGTTAATCCTCCGGTGCCAGCCCACAGCTCCACCCACGAGCAGGACCAGGAATAGGAGGCACCCGCCAAGGCCTGCAGCCACTGCTGGGGACAAAAGGGACACATCAGGGTCACCTGTCACTGCAGAGGTCCTGCAATCCCAGTGACCCCGTGTGACCTCACCTCTGTTCCAGTGTCCCTGTGGTGTCACAGGCACTGTGGGGACAGAGAAAGGGCTGAAGCCAGGAGGAGGGGCTGGCACACTGTGGCAGGGGATGAGGGAGTCTGCATGGTGGCACCTGGAGACAGAGGGGTTCCCTCACCCAGGACAATGTCCTCGTGGTGCTGGGGGTCATCATGTGGTGTGGTATGATGGCATGTGATGGATGAGGGGTGGAGGATGAGGATGAGGTGAGGGTGGGATGAGGGATGCTGTGTCCAAGGAGGGGGATGGTTGTCACCTGGTGATGGGGTGGATGGAATGGCATGGGTAGGATGTGATGGATGCCATGAGGCATATCAACAGGGGCATCAAACCCAGTGCCAAGGGTCTCAGAGCCCTGGGAGGGTCACGTTCAGCAGGGGGAATATGACCTGATGTGCAGTGGGGGATGTGACAGATGGGTTAGGGACGCATGGCTTGGATGTCCTGAGTGGGGACACTTGGAGCCAGATGGTCCCAGTTGCCCTGGTCTGTGACACCCAGTGGTGGGGGCTGTGAGCTGGGCTGGGCTGGGCTGGGACTGATGGGGGGGATGAGGTGGAATGGGAATGTGTGGAATCTGGGATGCTGTGGATAGGGTCACCCCCAGCCCAAGGGTCCCACTCACCCAGGACTGTGACGTTCAGTGTGGGGCTCTCGACCACATTGTCCCCATCGCTGACTCGGCACTGGTACTGGCCGCTGTCATTGTACCCAACATGCCGAAACTCCAGGCGGGGGCCAGTGCTCAGCGGTGTCCCCAAGCCCCCCCAGTGCCAGGAGAAGGACAGGGGACCTGTTCCCATGGCCACCGTGCAGCTCAGCACCAGGTGGTCCCCAACTGCAACCTGTCCCCCGGGGGGCTGCACTGACAGGGACACCCCCGAGAGCGGGACCCCTGCAGGGGGACACAGGAGGGATTTGGGACATGGGAGGTGTGGGAGAAACCAGGGAGCAGTGAGGGAATCAGGGAGAGGGAGGATCAGAGAGGGGAGGGAGGAACCCAGTGAGGAAGAAGGTGGTTCGGAGACCGGGGTGGGGGACGCATGGAAAAGGTTGAAGGGAAGATTATGGCGATGCAGAAAAGGATGGTGGGACCTGTGGACAATGGAGGGACCCCAGCAATGGATGAAGGCAACAGGGAAAGCAATGCAGGGACCCAGGAAGAGAGCTGAGCACGGTGGCACACAGAGGGTTGAGCAGGGATAAGAGATTTCAGAGGGCTGTGGGGGCTCCCCGTGCCCATCCCCGCACTCACTGCGCACCGTGACGCCGAGCCGGGTGCTGCTCTTCCGCACGGCCCCCCCCTCGGAGTGCACCTCGCAGCTGTAATTCCCCGAGTGGGAGACCCCCACGGCGGGCACCAGGAGCTGCGGGGACCCCTGCGGGCCCCCCACCAACTGCCCGTCCCGGTAGAAGCGGTACCGGAGGGGGGCTGGGGGCCGCAGGGGGCTGGGGGTGCTGAGGCAGCTGAGATTGAGGGGAAACCCATCGATGAGCTCAGGGGGACCCTTCAGTGCCGGCACCGTGAAGAGCTCTGGGAAGGAGATAGGGGTGAGAACTGTGACTCTCAGTCCACTGAGAAGTGGCTTTGGACGTGTCAGGATATTGGGGTTCCAGCCGTGGGGGTGCTCACCGTGCACTATCACTGTCACCGGTGCTGACAGTGACGTTCCTGGTGCCACCCAGCCACCGCAGCGGTAGGTCCCGCTGTTGTGCAGCTCCAGGGGCGACAGGGAGAGCTCGGTGCCCCTGAGGGACCCCCTGAGATCCTTCTCGTCCTTGTAAAACTGCACCCTGGTGACAGGATTGTCCTGCCGGCTCCGGCAGCGCAGTGTCACCGTGTCCCCCTCCAGCAATGCCCCTGCTGACACCTGCAGCACCAGCGGCTCTGTGGGACAGGAGGGTCCTGTCACAATGAGGAGCCCGAGACAGGTCCAAAGTGGGTGCCCATGGCACTGGGGACATCTGGGTGGAGTGTCCACTGCACAGGAGGGTGCCAGGGACATCAGGAGCAGCCCCATGGCACAGTTGTCACCATGGGGGTCCCACCACACTGGGGTGTACTGGGATGCACTGGGATGTTTATGTATGGAGGGGACAGTTTCTGGTCACTCGAGGGGTGTGAGGCCACCCATGGCGTGGAGCCAACCCAGACTTATCAGGAAACCAGTCTGATCATTTCAGATCCCCCCTCACCATTTGACACCACAACGAGGAGGCTGATCCCACTGCCGGGTCTGTGACATGTGTAGGTGCCACTCTCAGTGACAGTGAAGCTGTCGGGTCCCTCCTGCCGCCAGCGCCGCCCGTCCTTGTACCAGGTGGTGGCACCGTCGGTCCCCGAGCCCTGGCAGGTCAGTGTCACCCGGTCCCACAGCACCGCCGGCGTCCAGGGGGGATCCACCAGCAGCTGGGTGCTCTTGGCACCTGCGGGTGACAGGGGACACCAGCCTGCCAGGGCCACCACGGGGCTGGGGACAGAAGGGCAGGGACATGGCATCCCCTGAGGACTCACCAGCGAGGCTGAGGATCTGGGCTGGAAGGGAGAAGGGACAGGGCTGTGTGGGGGTGGCCCTGCAGGGACAGCAGCACCTGGGGGACCTGGTGTGGTGTCTGTCCCCAAAATGTCCCCACAGGAACACTGATGCAGCATGGAGGTTTTGAGGACAGAAACCCTTCAGTCACTCTGGGCTGAGGCAGGACATGGGGACACTGTGGACACCCCATGTGTGCACAGGTCACCTCCCCCAGCCCTACAGCACCTGTCCCCATGGCCACAGCCCCATGATCCTGTGGCCATGATCCCATTCCCATGGCACCTGTCCCCATGCCCCATCTGGATGGGATGTGGCCCTTGTCCCTGTCCCTGCATCCCTGTCTCCTTGTCCCTGTCACCATAGCTGCCCCAGCTCCAAAGTTCTTTTGGCCAGATCCTTGTCCTCACATCTCTGTCCCCCTGTTCCCATCCCCACATCCCAGTTCCCCTATTCCTGTTCCCCCATTCCTGTCTCCATGGCCACCCCATGACTCTGGTCACACAGGGCTCCATGCCCATGTCCTGGCTCTGCTGGCCTTGGGGACCTCAGGGGACCCCACAGCCCCCCTGTGCCCCCTCCTCACCACTCTCTGCCTCACCAGGGCCCATCCCCAGGGCGTCAGGCCCGTGCCTGGGGCACTCACCCCACAGGAGCAGCGCCACCTTCCCGGCCATCCTGGTGTCCCCGGCCATGGGCACTGGCTGTCACTCGCTGCTGAGGCCACCCGTCCCCTGGCTGGCGGCTCTTGGGATGAAGGGACAGGAAGCGAGGTCACGTCTCATCCTCATGTGTAGGTGGCCCTTGGTGGGGGCAGGGTGTGGACAGGATGGGGGCAGGGTGGGGACCTTGTGGGACATGGGAGTGATGGTGGGACATGTTGGGGACTGGATTTTGCCAGAATTTGGAGGCTGAGGTGTTGCAGGGGTTTAGGGTTGGGCGGACACCAAGGATGGGTGTCCAGGAGACTGTGGTTCCTGCGATGGGGTCCCATGGGATTAAGGTTCTCATGTGTTGAGTGGCTTCAGACTCAGGGATGAGAGTCGGGGAACAATGTGTCCTGAAAGGTTTTGTGACCATGGGATGGATCCCAGGGATGGGGGTCCCAGAGTGATGGTAAGTAAGGAATGAGGGTTCCATTGTTGGGTTCCCAGGGGAATGGGGGTGCCAGGGATGGTCAGTGGCTGGGTGTGCCCGTGGGGCACAGCTCCTTCCCTGGGTGCCTCAGATTTTGGGGTGATCCAGTGCTCAGTGCTGGGGTGCTCTTTTACTGGGCAGGCATCACCTGGGGGTCCTGGGTAGTCCTGCTTCTATGCCCTTCCCTGCTCTTGACTTTTTCCTCTCTTTATTTCTCTGTTTTCCTTATTTTCTTTACTTTTGTGCCATGCCTCCTCATCCCCAGTTCCTGAGGAGGACCTGAGCAGGGAACGGTTTAGGTGGAGCCCAGAGAGGGAGAAAAGAGGCTGAGGGGTGTGCAGGGAGGGTTGGTGAGACTGTGGGGAATTGGGGTGCCCACTGTGCCCCCCCCAACACTTTCACTTTCTCTCCCCAGCAGCAGAAGGAAGAGGCTGTTTGTGCTGAGAGTCACACAGGGGCAGGTTGTGTTCTGGGGGGCACATCCAGGGGGTCCTGTCTGAGGGGATCCTGTCCCAGGGGGACATCCTTCCCAAGAGGGTCCAGTCCTGGGGGATGGTGAATCTGGGAATTCCTGACTTCCCCATTCTCATTTGTCCCCTGTAGGATCTGAGCCAGCAAGAGCAGCTGGGGAATGGAGCCCCAGGCTGGAAGGAACTCCCAAACTCCTGCTCCTTGAAGCCAGTGGCCATCCAAGTGTTGGGCCCAGCCATGGCCCTAGCCCCAGTGCCCAGGGATGGGCATTGGCCAGCCCTGCTCTGGCCAGCCCCAGGTGGCAGCCAGGACCTGAGGCTTCCCCCTCCCCCTTGGCTTTGATTCTCGCAGCTTTCGAGCTGCTGCAAAGGTGAGAATTTTTTCTGTGGCCAAAAAAGGCCTGGCTGTGGTTTGCTCAGCCCTGCAAGAAGCAGAAAGAGCCAGTGTGAGCCCAAGCAGTGGCTCTGTGAGGCCCTTTGGTGGTTTTCAGAGCAGGGCTGGCTGGAACTCCCCCCCTGCAGGGGCAGCTGTGAGGGAACCAGTCCAGAAATGCATCAATTGATCATTTGGTGCCTGTCCCCAAGGCACTGAGAGAGCCCCAGAACTGCTGCAGACAACAGCAATCTGCTCAACAATCTTACCAGCTCCCTCCTCCTCCTTCCTGCCTTGCTGTGGGTAGCAGTGGCCGGATGCCCCCACACCCACTGGTGTCTCTCTGCCCTCTGCAACTGAAGAGGGAGAAAAAATTGAACTAAGGGTTCCTAGTTTGAGACAAGCACCAGGAGAGATGGCTCATCAAATCCTGCCACGGGAGAAACAGGCTCACAATCAGCGATTTTCATTTAATTTATTGCTGATAAGATCAGAGCAGGATAAGGAGAAGTCAAAAAACCCTTCTTAACACACAAACTCATTCCCAGGCTCTCCTCTCTCCATCTGCACAAGGAATTGGGAATGGGTTCCAGGGCAGTTCAGCACAGGATTTTTCTGCCGCTGCTCAGCCAAGGTGGGGTCCCTGTTTTCCAGGGAGACCCTTCTCCAGGGACTTGTCCAGCACGAGTCCTTCCCATGGGCTGCAGCTCTGTCCGAAGTGCTCCAGCAGGGGATTCCCACGGGATCACAGCCCCTTTGGGCACCCCCTGCTCTGCCAGGGGCTCCTGCAGGGTTGCAGGGGGGTCTCTGCTCCCCGGGGACCCCCACGGGCTGCCAGGGAATCTCCGGAGCCCCTCATGCCCCTCCTTCCTCCCTGCAGGGCTGTTCCTCTCGCAGCCTCGGGCTCCTCTTGGCTGCAGCAATTCCATCTCTGCCATCCCTTGGATTTGCACTTCCCAGCTTCTGGAGCTTCCACACCCACCCCCTGCCCTCTATCCCATATCTGCTCCAGGACATCCCGTGAGTCCCGGGAGCTGCTGGGGAAGCTGCCTGGCAATAGTCACTCCCGACATGTCATGACAGTGGCTTCAGGCACGCTGTCACGATGGGCTCAGACACATCCCAGCCGTTGGTTCCATCACATTGTGACGGTCGGCTCAGGGACATTGTCACACCTCCCACACTCTACGACAGCGCCGGCACTGGCAGTGCCATGGCAGCTGCGGCTGCCGGCACAGGGTCCCGGTCCCTCCGTGCCGGGGGCTCCTCCCCCTCCGTCAGCAGCTTCACCCACCGGGATTCCCGTCCGTCATTCCCAAGGTCTCTCCCCTGGGGATCTCAGCTGGGATCTCCCTCTGACCCCCAATCCCTCCGGCCCCTTCTGTCCTGCCCCCGAGGGTCCAGAGCTCCTCCCAGGATCAGTGAGTGTTCAGGGAGAGCTGAGTGTGGGGGTTTTGGATCCCTCACATCATCCTTTCCCAAACAGCACTAACACCAGCAGCCCCATTGTGACCCTTCAGGATGTGCCTAAAGATCCTAAGGGATCACACCCTCCATCACATACAAACCAAAGACCACCAGAATCATCACCGAGGACTTGATCTGGGACCTCATGTAAGACTGTGCCTGAATCCTGAGGGGTTTTGGGGAATGGCTGTCAGTGCAGCATCCCAGAATCTCTGGGAGCAGGGATTGGCTGTGTGCCCTGGCCACCCCTGGGAATCCTTCCCCCTGTATCCCAGCCTGGTGCCACTTGCACCATACTTTCCCTTCCTGCCTTGCCCCAAAATGAGAGAACCAGGTCCCCACGGCTTCACCAGTGATTCCTGCATTGCTCTGGTCTGGCTTGGTGGCCAAGTGGGCAGCTCAGGCAGCCTAGGGAACACCAAGAGCTGTTGGGGTCTCTGTGCCACTGAGCTCCTTCTTTGTGCTCCCCAGCATTTCTCCAGGAGAAGCCTCAACTATGTCTCATAATTGGAGAAAAGGAACTTGAGAGAGTCAAGGAATCAACTCAAGCCCCAACTATTGTGGAGCACTGGGACAGGCTGAAGACCCTGAAAGCCAGACAGGATGCTGGTTTTGTGGGCATCTCCCCTCCTGCTTGTTGGCATCTCCTCCTTTTCCTGCTCTGCAGCTGGGTTTGAGGAGTGGTGACTTCAACAAGGGGGTCCCTTTTGAGCCTCATGTTTTGGGGTACAGGGGAGGCTGCAAGACTCAGAGCTGGGCAGCATCCCTGGAATTGAGCCCAGCACTCCCAGGCTTCCAAGGACACGGGGTGTCAGCCCAGAGCTGTGGGAAGGGGTGCCCATGGCCGTGCCAGGTCTCCAGGAGCCCATCATGTCCCCACTTGGTGCCGGGAATGCGGCACCTGAAGCGTGACCCCTGTGAGCCCTCGGGAAGGTGCACAGGATTGGGCAGCACTCTCTGTCCTGTGGGAGCCCAGGGCGTACCCCTGGCCTCCTGGGCGGTCTCAAAACCCCCCTGGCAAGGGTCTCAACGACTCTGAGTGAGACCCTGGTGTCACAGGTGCTGAATTCTAACCCCTGGGGGAAGTTGTCAGCACAAGGATGATGGAAACAAGCTGCCAAAATTAGTAAAGTGTAAATTAGATTGTTAGAACATAGATAAATAGACTTTTGGGAATGTTTATGAAAAGGGATACGTGGCCAAGATGGAGAATTTGGGGGGTGGACACCTTTTCCTCCTTCTTCTCCCTGTCATCCATGTTGGGCGACACGTTGGCACTTATGGATTGGATGGGGTCAGGGCTGGACCATTTAATAAAATTGTATTGTATTGGGAAAATTTTGTAAACACGTAATACGTAGTACTAACTAAATAAGATAAGCCCTGCCTTCACCAGGCAGATTCCACCATGGATGCCAGGCTGAGCAGACCACTGCTGGCCAGGCAAAAAGTCCCAGAGATAAGAAATAATAAACAATCCTTGGGAAAAGAGAAAACCGTCTCCGGCAATCTCTCTTCGGCAGCTTCAGAGAAAACCAGGGTTTGAACCATCTTCGTGTTCCTCTGGGGTGATCTCGGGGCAAAGGAGAAACCCCAGATTGGGACATGTCCCTGCAGTAAGCCCTGAAAAAGGCCCAGATAGAGGAGCAGAGAAAGGCAGAACTGGAGGATGAGAGAGACCATCGGAGACATGTGGAAGAGGAGGAGCAGCAGGAGGAGCAGAAGCTGTGACGAGGATGAGGCTGGAGCAGGAGATGCAGGAACTGAACATGGTAGGGCCAGCGCTCCCTGCTGTCACCTGGCCCTGACTGAGTCTCCCCTGCTCCTTGTGCTCCCAGCTCTTCCTCTTCTTCCCCTGCCCTCCCGTCTCCTGGGTCCCAGTGCAGCTTCGAGCCACATTCACCTCTTGTCCCCACAGCTGTTCCTCAGTTCCAAGTACAACATGATCTAGGACAAGCAAGTGCTGGAGAAGCGAATGATCCACAAAAAACTGGCAGAGGAGGAGAAGTGCCTGGGCAACATGTTTGAAATGGAGTGGGAGAAGGGCATGGAAGTGCAGGAGGAGCTGGAGCGCTGCAGGAAGCAGGAGCTGATCAGGTGGGCAGAAGGCTCCCTCTTGCCCATGGAGGCATCTGGCCCATTCCAGTCACACCAGCCCTGTCCATGCAGCGTTTCCACGATGGGGAGCTGGTTGGATCCAGAGGGAACCCTTCTGCTCTCGTATTCCCAGAGCCAGGCAGCACATTGTGAAGCAGATGGAGCAGAATGCAGAGGAACAAGCACTGAGGGCTGAGGATCTGTACCAGGAGGGCCAGAGGCAGCTGGAGCGCCTGGAGCAGAGGAAGAGGGAGGAAAGGAAGGTGGGAGCAGGGAACGGGGGGGCTTCAGGGAGGTTTTTGTCCCGTCTCTGAGGATCTCTTCAGGCGTGAGACCTCCCCAGAGAGGGCATGAAGGTGGTAAAAAGTCTAGTTCTCTCAGAGGCACCGGCAAGAAAGCAGCTTGAGATGATCTTGTGTTGTTTCAGGGATGTTTATTTATCTTATCTTAAAAATGTTTCTGCCAGCCCAGCACAGGTCCTCTCTTCAGGTCGACCATAGCAGAAGGTCCCCTGGGAGGGCTGTGCCAAGGCCTTTATACTCTAAACTACGTATACAATATTTACAATTTTTCCCCAATGCCATGCAACCTCTTTACAATGTCCAGTTCTTTCCCCATCCAATCTGTGGTTCCCAGGGTGCAACTTCAGCATGGATGACATGAAGAAGAAGGAGGAAGAAGCCCACCACACCCAGAATCCTCCATCTTGGCCACGTGGCCCTTAAGATAAACAATCTAAAAACCTACTTATACTACATTCTAACATTCTGATTTACACTCTACTCATCATTATTTTCTGTGTCTCTTCTCTCAATGTGGGCAGATTCTCCCAAGGAGCCAAATCCAGCCCCTGCAGCTCCTGGGCAGCACTCGGGAGTCTCTGAGGGGTCTGCCAGGGGGGGTTTTGCATCCCCAAAGGAGCCAAGGAAAAACTCTGGACTCCCACAGTTTTCACCTGGCTGGAAATAGATTGGCAGTGCTGGATCAGCCACACTCAGGGAGTGGGAACAGCAGGCAGCAGAATCAGAGCTCTGGTCCTATGGGGACTTGGTGGCATTCTCTGGAGGTGGCTCAAAGCCTCCCTGCCCTGAGTGAGGAGAAGGAGGAGGGAGCACTCAGGAGGGGCTGCAGGAGCTGTCCTGGGGCTCTGTCCCACACCCTGGGGCTCTGTCCCATCCTGGGGCTCTGTCCCACTCCAGAGCTTAGTCCCACACCCTGGGATTCTCTCCCACCCAGTGGCTCTGTCCTGCCCTTGGGCTCTGTCCCACACCCTGGGACTCTGTCCTGGCCTTGGTGTCTGTCCCACCCTTGGACTCTGCCCCTTCCTGTGGATCTGTTCTCCTTAGAAGTGCTGTGCTGCCTTGGAGGCAGAGCAGGAAAAAGCTGTACCTGGGGAAGGAGGAGCTGGCTGAACTTGAGGGCCAAGGGCTGTTTGTAGCTGTGCCTGGTGCTTGTCATGGTGCTGCAGGGTGCTGGTTATCGCACCCTGTCGCCACACCTGTGTCATGGGGCCACGATCTCCACACACAATAGTCCACAAATCTCCCCACCTTTTGGCCAGAGGCCACTCGCTTTGGAAAAGGACTATAAAAAGTGACTTTCCCCAAACTGACTTTGAGATCTCTTTCACCCCAATGGATTGAAGATGCGTCTCGTCTCATTTCGTTGGACGGCCACGAGGATGCATCCCGTCTGTTGGTAGCTATATCCCATCCTTTCTCTCTCTCTCCCCTTTTATATCTCTCTCTCTCTCTATCGCAAAACTTGATTGTTAGCATGCAAAAAACTGTATTACTGCTTTCCGCTAATCAAACCTGAGTCTCTTGCTTTTGTCTTTTGCACCCTGGGGTCAAATGAACAATCATGACTCTCGCTTGGATTGAGTGGATCGTGACAGGGGGGTCTGCAGGAGCAGCCCCTGGAGCCAGGGAGTGTCCTGGAGTGGTGCTGGCAGCCAAAGCAACAGACAAGGGTTCTCATAGTTGCCCCAGAGGGAAGCCCAGCACTGTCCCCTATTTGGGCAGGATGCTCTGAGGGCCAAGAGGAACCAAGAGGCTGCAGACTGGGAATGGCGGTGGTGGGAGACGAAGAAGACACAGAGGAAGGTGGGATGGAACAGCAGCTGAGGCCCAGAGGAACAGCACTTGGTCCATGCAGACGGAGCAGGATCACCAGGAATTTCAGAGGGTGCTCAGGTGAGGTACGTGGGACTGAAGGGATAGCTCAGGCAGTGGCCAAGAAGGCTCCCAGTTCCAGCTGGTGTCTCTGGGTGCTCCAGTGCCAGCCCAGGTGCTATGCCAGGTGTGGGGGCTGTGGCAGGGTCCCTGAGGCATCCCAGCTCTCCCACAGGGCCCAACAGGAGCAGCTGCAGCAGGAGAAGCTGCAGCAGAAGCAGAGGGAGGTCTGGCAGTGTGCCCATGACCAAGATGTGTGGTGGCAGATCCAGGAGATGCGGCGGCAGCGCGAGCGGGCGGCCGTCACTGAGGAGGGTCGGCAGCAGGAGCAGGAGATCCGGCAGCGCAGCCAGTGCCTCGCCCAGCTCAGGCAGCAGAAGTGTGGGAGCCCAGGGCTTACCCCTGGCCTCCTGGGGGGTCGCAAAACCCCCCTGGCGAGGGTCTCAAAGGCTCTGAGTGAGACCCTGGTGTCACAGGTGCTGAATTCTAACCCCTGGGGGAAGTTGTCAGCACAAGGAGAATGGAAACAATCTGCCAAAATTAGTAAAGTGTAAATTAGATTGTTAGAACATAGATAAATAGGTTTTTTTGAATGTTTATGATAAGGGACACGTGGCCAAGATGGAGAATTTGGGGGGTGGACACCTTTTCCTCCTTCTTCTCCCTGTCATCCATGTTGGGTGACACATTGGCACTTTTGGATTGGATGGGGTCAGGGCTGGACCATTTAATAAAATTGTATTGTATTGGGAAAATTTTGTAAACATGTAATACGTAATACAAACTATATAAGATAAGCCCTGCCTTCACCAGGCAGATTCCACCATGGATGCCAGGCTGAGCAGACCACTGCTGGCCAGGAAAAAAGTCCCTGAGATATGAACAATAAACAATCCTTGGGAAAAGAGAAAACCGTCTCTGGCAGTCTCTCTTCGGCAGCTTCAGAGAAAACCAGGGTTTGAACCACCTTCGTGTTCCTCTGGGGTGATCTCGGGGCAAAGGAGAAACCTCAGACTGGGACACCTGGTGTCCCTGGGTGGACATTGACATCTGGCATCCCCCTGGGTGGGCAGTGACATCTGATGTCCCTGGTTGCGCCGCAGCCCACAAAGGTGGTTGCGGACCACCAGAAGGGTAAGCTCAAGAAGATGCACCAAGATGGAGGAGACCCCCCCAGGCAGAGACATTTGGTACAGCCCCTGGTGGATCCTTGTAGCCGGCAAAGGCAGGTACAGACCCTAGAAGACCGAGCTTCAGAAGAGGCTGTTGAAGAGGCTGTTGAAGAGGACTGCAGAGACCATCTCTGGCCTTCTGCCAAGAAAAGCCGAGCTCCAGACCCGAGTCGGAGAGGAGGTGTCCTGGGAAGCCTCGCTCCTGTGCACTGCTGGTCGGTTTCAGGAACCTCCGAATCAATTTTGCTTTTGGGTAAGATGGTTCAGAATGAGACACATCATAGGATTCCCACCTAGCCGTGAGCAGGGGGAGGGAGGTTTATGGCTGCCTTGCTATCAGCAGGCGAAGAAAGCAATTAAAGTTCCTCAGAGACTGGGGGAAGAGACACATCATAGGACTCTCACCTAGCCATGAGCAGGGGAAGGGAAGTTTATTACTGCCTTGCCAGCAGCAGGTGGTTCAGCAAAGGCCTTGCCAGCAGCAAGGTCGGGGAAAAATTAAGTTAGAAATATTTCCAAGTGAGTTACAGAACTTAGATTTTTGCTATTTCACCCCTTCAGAAACCCTGACCCCAGAAGGCGGGAGGGTGCTACAGGCCACTCCCCGAGCTGTGGGGGACAGAGGGGAGGGGGACGGGACCATGAAAAAGCGCGGGCTCGGTGTGTTTAGCCGCAGGGATGTCCAGGGAGAGGCAACCTGTGGCGGTGACCGGGACGCAGAAAGACAGGACCATGTGGGCAGCTCTCAGCCCAAAGGGGAAGGGAGCAGCAGCCTTCACACTGACCAGGAAAAAAACAGGGAAAAAGTGCGGGTTCGGTGCGTTCAGCTGCAGAGGTGTCCAGGGAGAGGCAACCTGTGGCAGAGGCCAGGATGCAGAAAAGCGAGAAATGCGAAAAAACACAGACAGACCTGTCTCCAGCCCATTGCCAAGGGCCGAGTGCCAGCTATCCTGAGGGAAACTTCGGAGGGAACAAGCTACTAGATGGTTCGATTAGTCTTTCGCCCCTAGACCCGGGTCGGACGACCGATTTGCACGTCAGGACCGCTACGGACCTCCACCAGAGTTTCCTCTGGCTTCGCCCTGCCCAGGCATAGTTCACCATCTTTCGGGTCCTAGCACATACGCTCACGCTCCACCTCCCCGGCCCCGCGAGGGGGCGGCGGGCGAGACGGGCCGGTGGTGCACCCGGGGCTGCCAGGCGCGACACGCGCCCCGGGATCCCACCTCAGCCGGCGCACGCCGGCCCTCACCTTCATTGCGCCGCAGGCTTTCGACACGAGCCCCTGACTCGCGCACGTGCTAGACTTCTTGGTCCATGTTTCAAGACGGGTCGGGTGGGTAGTCGACATCGCCGCGGACCCCGGGCGCCCGAGCGCAGCCTGTGAGCCCGGCCCGGTGGCGCCGCGCGGTCGGGGCGCACTGAGGACAGTCCGCCCCGGTTGACAGTGGCGCCGGGGGCCGGCGGGCCCGGCCCCCGCACCCCCGTGTGTACTGCCGCGCTGCGAGAGCGCCACAACCCCGTGGACGCGGGGAAGGCGACGTCTCCCGCCATGACACCGCCGACGGGGGGGGAAGGAGGGCGCGGTGGCGGTCCTCTCCCTCGGCCCTGGGATTCGGCGAGACCTGCTGCCCGGGGGCTCTTACACCCTCCGCCGCCCGCGCGGCGCCAGGCCACCTGCCCGCCGGAGGCCTTCCCAGCCGACCTGGAGCCGGTCGCGGCGCACTGCCACGGAGGAAATGCGCTCGGCCAGGGCCGGCCGCCGGCCGGGCGGCGGTCCCCGCGCCAGCCTGCCCCTCCCGGCCTGCCCCCGTGGGCGGGTGCCCGGGGGACGGAGGGGGGACGGAGGCGAGGATCTGCCGAACCTGCGCCGGCCGACCGCGACTCGCCGGGTTGAATCCTCCGGGCGGACTGCGTGGGCCCCACCAGTTTACGGTTTCACGCCCTCTTGAACTCTCTCTTCAAAGTTCTTTTCAACTTTCCCTTACAGTACTTGTTGGCTATCGGTCTCGTGCCGGTATTTAGCCTTAGATGGAGTTTACCACCCGCTTTGGGCTGCATTCCCAAGCAACCCGACTCCGAGAAGCCCCGGGCCAGGCACGCCGGGGGGCCGCTACCGGCCTCACACCGTCCGCGGGCTGCGGCCTCGATCACAAGGACTTGGGTCCCCCGAGAGCGCCGCCGGGGAGGGGGGCTTCTGTACACCACATGTCCCGTGCCCCACCGCGGGGCGGGGATTCGGCGCTGGGCTTTTCCCTCTTCGCTCGCCGTTACTGAGGGAATCCTCATTAGTTTCTTTTCCTCCGCTGACTAATATGCTTAAATTCAGCGGGTCGCCACGTCTGATCTGAGGTCGCAAGCCCAGAGCTGCGCCGCCGCACCGCGCCCCCGCCCGCCTCGGCGCCCGCGCGGCTCTTCCCCCACGCGAGGGATGAAGCGCGTGCCGGCACGGGGGGGACCGGCCCGACGGCCGGTTTTCGCTCCGCCTTGTCCCGCTACACGCTCCCCCTCAACCCCCGCTCGCGCCCGCAGCGCCAGGGGAAGAAGAGAGAAGAGGTGTGAGAGAGAGATACAGGACGGAGACGGAGACTCCCATCCCAGAGACGAGAACCGAAAAGGGGCACAGCAGAGACGGCCCTGACCGGGGGTGTTACACCGTGCACCGCGGGGCGGCGCTCAGCGACCTCTTGCGGGGAGAGAAAGCCGACGGCTCGCTGACGCGCTGGGGGACGACGACAGAGGGGGGAGCGGGGAGGGCGGTCGGGGAAGGAGGAGGCCCGGGGGTTCACCCCCGTCCCCGGCGCTCGCGCCTCGTGTGCGCTCGGCAGCACGGCACGGTACCTGCTGGGTACCCACCCGCAGACAGCCGCCCGCACGGGGTGGAGCCCGGGGGCGAGGCCCGCGCCTCGCCTCCCCCGCTCACCCTCTCTCTCTCTCGCCCTTCTCTCTCTGGGTCCCACGGCGGTGCCTTAGACGCTGTCTCTCGCTTCTCCCTGGCCGCCGCCGCCGCACACCGCAGCACGGCCCCGGCCAAGGACGAGCTCCGCCCCAGCGGCTCGTTCTGGGAGCGGGGAGCTACGGAGCGCTCCCCGAGTCTGCATTTAGGGGGACGAAGGCCCTGCGTGGCAACGAGGACGACGACGACTACGATGACGAAGCCCGCACCAAGCCGCAGGGAAAGAGAGGGTGTCCGGGTCGCTGAGGAAAACGCTTCCCACGCCGCACCCCTCCACCGGCCTTTCCCTCCAGGCACTGGGCCGGCCGCCGCCGCTGCTGCTGCCGCCACCGCCCACCGCGGGCTACGGACCTGCGAGGCGACCCCAGCCGCGCCGCCGGGGTGGCCCCCGGACGGCGATTGATCGTCACGCGACGCTCAGACAGGCGTAGCCCCGGGAGGAACCCGGGGCCGCAAGTGCGTTCGAAGTGTCGATGATCAATGTGTCCTGCAATTCACATTAATTCTCGCAGCTAGCTGCGTTCTTCATTGACGCACGAGCCGAGTGATCCACGATAAGAGTTGTCTGGCTTTCGGCACCGACCCCACGCGCGCGGAGGGGCCGGGATTGCTCGCTCCGAGCGGCCCCCTTCGTTTTGGCAGGGACGCGCGGGCGCGCGCCCCACTTCGACCGTATGAGCACACACACGGTTGAACGGAGGAGGGGAAAAAAAAATCCGTAAACCCCACGTTACGCTCCGAAGGCCAGCAAAAAGGCGGGGGGACATGCGCCCCCGACCGCCTCCCCCCGCAAGGGGAGACACCGCCTCGGCTTCCCTTTTTTCGGAGGTGGCCCAGGCGCCCGGGCTCGGCCCGACCTCCGCACGGAGAAAGCCGGTGCAGCAACGACACCGACCGCCGAGGGACGGCGGCCCGCCTGGCCTCGCTCACTGGACAACGCGCGTTTGCGGCCGGGGGCGCTGCCGCCGGCCCCCGCTCGCGCTCACCTGCACTTGACCGCTCCATGGAGAACCCGCGGAGCGCCACCGCGCCAGCCACGCGGCCAGACTCTTCCCAGCGGCCTTACGAGGCCTGAGACGCCAAGGCGGCGACTACCGCTCCACCGGCGCAACCCCTGCGCGGGACCGCTCTACCGCCGTACGCCGCCGAGACCCGAGCCGGCAGCGCGAGCGCCTGAGGCCTGCCGGTCGGCGAAACCCCACCGCCGCCACGGCCGCACTCCCGGGAACCGGCGCCGCCGCTTCGCGCAGACGAGACCCCCTTCCGTGGGCACGCGCCCTGCGGCAGGCGTATGGCACCGGGCTGGGGGACAACGCCCGCCCCCCTCGCTTTCACTCGGGGACCGGGCGCGGAAGCACCCCCGCGACCGACCCCGCACGCCTCCCTTTGGCCCGCACGCGGCCCCGAAGGGGAGACGGGGAAGCGACAGGCAGGGCCCGGGCCTGGACGGCTGCGGGCCATGGCGGGCACCTTTCGGCAGACCGTCCCCCCATGGGGGACACTCGCCGAGCAGCGACACCACCGCTCGGCACGGGGTCGCCCGCGCTCGCCGGGCCTCCGGCAAGGGAGGGACCGCCGAGCGCTCACCCGGGGACGGCAGAGCGGTCGAGACAGCGATGGCCGGCGGCCGGCAGCCGCCTCCACGTTCGAGGAGAAGGCCATCGAGGGAAGAGGCATGGTCGCGGCCTGACGCGGCCAAGAGGAGAGAGTGCGGCGGGCCCCGGAGTCCGCAACCCCTCAGCTCAGGGTAGGTGGCAGAGGGCGCACACCCTCTGCCGGCATCGCCCCGTGTTGAGACCGGCGAGTTGGCTCCGCGGTCGATCGCGCGTGCCGCGGCCTCTCTGCCGAGGTGGGGCCGCGGAGGGGGGGGGCAGAGCGCCCCTCCCCAGCACGGCTGCCCTTGCCCGCGGGCGCGTGGCGGGGACGCCGACGTGACGGCGAAGAGCGTGCGGCCGGTCGCGACGGATGCCGCCGCAGGGGGATCGGCGGGAGTAGCTCCCCACCCCCTGCCGACGGCGCCGCACCACCGCTTGCCGCACCCGCTGCCGCGGCCACGGCTGTGGCCGTGGCCACAGTGGGGCGTGCTGTGCCGCCCGAGTCTTTAAACCTCCACCCGGCCCGGCGGGCCCCTCCCCCACTTTCGCCCCCAACGGGCGTGTGACGACGCCGAGGGAATTCGGGGTGGGGGGGAAACCGCCGAGGTGCGGAGCACTAGGTACCTGACCCTAAGGCGAAAGAAATGACCAGCATGGCCCCGCCAGTGTGCCTCCCCCGCTGCCACCTTTGGGGGAGCGTCCACGGGTGGGGGTGCACCCGACATCCGCTGCCGTCACCGCGGCAATCCTTCTTGGGGCTCGGGGTTTCCCTCAGTAACCCGGCGCTGCGCCCGAGAGGACCGCCGCGGCTCGGGCTGTCCCGCCAGTGGGGAGGACGCGGCCCGGCCGCCGAAACCTCGCACACAACCCCATCGGGAGAGGCCGCGGCGACGACGATGGAGCGAGGATCGCAGCCGTCGCCGCCGCGCCACCCGGCGGTGGCTCACACACGCGCGCTCGCCCCCGTGAGGCGATAC
>NW_027635836.1:37500-73252 GCF_903797595.1 Erithacus rubecula
ATGGAATCAGCAATGGCTGGGCCCGGAGCGGGACACGCTCGCGGGCTTTGTTTCTTGCTCCCCACTTCACCTGGCCTGGGCCGGGGAGCAGCTCGCGTCACACCTCGGCACAACCTGTCCCAGCAAATGGGTAGCAGGGAAACCGGCGGTATTTCTCTCTGGTCTGGTCACCGCACGCGCGGTCTCTGCCCCACCAACATACGGACACAAGCACTGGTCAACCTGCGAGGAAGAGGCCGTAACCTCGCCTCCAATAATAGGTATAGACGAGCCCAAGGCCGCGGACAGCACCAAGAGAACGTATTGGACGTGACTGAGGAGGCGCAGCTGAGCGAGCCGCCTCTTAGGATGAGGCAGCTGGAGGCAGCCAGAAACAGCGACCCCTTGGCGCTCTTCCATAGACAACAGGTCTACCCAGCCAATGCAGCTATAAGACTAAGTGCGAGGTAGACCTGTTGTCCTAGAGCTGGGTAGACCCGGTGTTCGCCGCAATAAGTCTAACTGCAAGGTAGACCTGTTGTCCCGGAGTGAGGTAGACCTGGTGTCTGCTGACGGCCCTGGAGCGAGGTAGACCTGTTGCCCCCGCGACCGGCTGACTCCGCGGCGCCCTCCCCGGCGGCCCGCCGGCCCCAGAACCGGGAAGACCCGGTGTCCGCCGCCCTCCCCGGAGCGAGGCAGACCCATTGACCCCGCGACTGGCTGAATCGGCAACGCCCACACTGGCATGCCGCCGGCCCCAGAGCCGGGTAGACTTGGTGTCCGCCTCAATAAGACTAAGTGCGAGGTAGACCTGTTCTCTCGGAGCGAGGTAGACCTGGTGTCCGCCGCCGGCCCCGGATCGAGGAAGACCGGTTTTCCCAGAGCCGGGTAGAGTTGGTGTTTGCCGCCGACCTCGAAGCGAGGTAGAACTGTTGCCCCCGCGAACAGCCGACTCTGCAGCGCCCTCCCCGGCAACACGCCGGCCCCGGAGCTGGGTCGACCCACTGTTCGCCTCCCTCCCCTGAGAGAGGCAGACCCGTAGCCCCTGCGACAGGCCGCCTTGACTCAGCGGCAGCCACCCTGGCAGTTTGCCGGCCCTGGAGCCGAGTAGACCCGGTGTCCTCCGCCCTCCCTGGAGCAAGGCAGACCCGTTGCACCGGCGACCAGCCGCATAGACTCGGTGGTGCCCGCCCTTGCGGCCAGCAGGCCCCGGCGCTGGGCAGACCCAGTGTCCGCTGCCCTCCCCGGAGCAAGGCAGACCCGTTGCACAGGCTACCATCCGCATCGACTCGGCGGCTCCCTCCCCGGAGGCCAGCTGCCCCCGAAGCCGGGTCGACCAGGTGCCCGCCGCCATCCCCAAAGCGAGGCAGATCCGTTGCCTCCGCAACCGGCTGCCTCGACTCGGCGGCACCCTTCCCGGTGGCTGGCCGGCCCCAGAGCAGGGTAGATCCGGTGTTCGCCGCAATAAGGCTAAGTGCAAGGTAGACCTGTTGTCCTGGAGCGAGGTAGACCTGGTGTCCGCCGCCGGGCCCGGAGCGAGGTAGACCTGTTGTCTCCACGACCGGCCGACTCCGCAGCTTTCTCCTCGGTGGCACGCCGGCCCCGGAGCCAGGTCGACCCGATGTACGCCGCCCTCCCTAGAGCGAGGCAGACACGTTGCCCTTGTGACCAGTCGCCTCGACTCGGCGGCGCCCTCCCCGGCGGCACGCCGGCCCCAGTGCCGGGAAGACCCAGTGTCAGCCGCCCTCCCCGGAGCGAGGCACACCCGTTGTCGCCGCGACCGACCGACTCGGCGTCACCCATTTTGGCATGCCGCCAGCCCCAGAGCCAGGGAAACCCGGTGTCTGCCGCAATAAGATTAAGTGCAAGGTTGACCTGCTGTCCCAGAGCGAGGTAGACCTGGTGTCTGCCACCGGCCCCGGAGCGAGGTAGACCTTTAGTCCCGGAGTCGGGTCGATCCGGTGTCCGCCGCCTTCCCAGAGCGAGGCAGACCCGTTGTCCCTGCAACCGGCCGCCTCGCCTTGGAAGCGCTCTCCCAGGCCGCACGCCGGCCCCGGAACCTGGTAGACCCGGAGTCCGCCGCCTTCACCGGAGCGAGGCAGACTCATTGTCCCCGCGAACAGCCGCCTCGGCGGCGCCCTCCCCGGCGGCTTGCCGGCCCTGGAGCCGGGTAGACCTGGTGTGCGCCGCCCTCCCCGGAGCGAGGCAGACCCGTTGTCCCCGTGACCGGCAGAATCGGCAATGCCCACACTGGCATGCCGCCGGCCCCAGAGCCGGGTCGACCGAGTGTCGGCCGCACTACCCGGAGTGAGGCAGACTTGTTGCCACCGCGCCCCGCCGAGTCGGCGGCGCCCACCCTGGAATGCCGCCGGTCCCAGAGCTGGGAAGACCTGGTGTCTGCCGTAATAAGGCTAAGTGCAAGGTAGACCTGTTGTCCTGGAGCGAGGTAGACCTGGTGTCCGCCGCCCTCCCTGGAGCGAGGCAGACCCCTTTTCCTCGCGACTGGCCGCCTCGCCTCTGCGGCGCTCTCCCAGGCGGCACGCCGGCCCCAGAGCCGGGTAGACCCGGGGTCTGCCGCCCTCACCAGAACGAGGTATACCCGTTGTCCCCGCGACCCTTTGCCTCGGCGGCAGCCTCCCCGGCGTCATGCTGGCCCTGGAGACGGGTCGACCTGCTGTCGGCCCCCCTACCCGGAGCAAGGCAGACACGTTGGCCCGGCGACCAGCCCTTTAGACTCAGCGGTGCCCTCCCCAGCGGCCCGCCGGCCCCGGAGTTGGCTAGACCCGGTGTCTGCCGCTCTCCCTAGAGCGAGCCAGACCCTTTGTCCCCGCGACCGGCCGCTACGGCGGCGCCCACCCTTTCACGCCGCCGGCCCCAGAGCCGAGTAGACTTGGTGTTCGCCTCAATAAGGCTAAGTGCAAGGTAGAACTTTTGTCCTGGAGCGAGGTAGACCTGGTGTCCGCCGCCGGCCACAAAGCGAGGTAGACCTGTTGCCCCTGCGACCGACCGACTCCGCGGCACTCTCCAAGCGGCATGCCGACCCCGGAGCCGGGTAGACCCGGTGTCCGCCGCCCTCACCGGAGTGAGGTAAAAACGTTGTCCCCACAACCCTCCATCTCGGCGGCGGACTTCCCGGCGTCAAGCTGGCCTTGGAGACAGGTCGACCCAGTGTCGGCTGCCCTACCCGGAGTGAGGCAGACACCTTGCCCCCGCGACCAGCCTCCTCGACTCGGCGGCGCCCACCCTGGTATGCCGCCAGCCCCAGAGCTGGAAAGACCCGGTGCCCGCCGCATAAAGCTAAGTGCAAGGCAGTCCTGTTGTCCCGGAGCGAGGTAGACCTGGTGTCCGACGCCGGCCCTGGAGCGAGGCAGACTTGTTGCCCCCGCGACCCGCCGAGTCGGCGGCGCCCACCCTGGCATGCCGCCGGCCCCAGAGCCGGGTAGACTCGGCGTCCACCGCCCTCACCATAGCGAGGTAAACCCGTTTTCCCCGCGACCCTCCGCCTCGGCGGCGGCCTCCATGGCGGAACGCCCGCCTAGGAGATGGGTCGACCTGGTCTCGGCCGCCATACCCGGAGCGAGGCAGAGCCATTGCCCCCGTGAGCGGCCGACTTGGTGGAGTCCTCCCCTGCGGCTTGCCAGCTCATGAGCCGGGTCGACCCGGTGTCCCCCGCAATAAGACTAAGTGCAAGGTAGACCTGTTGTGCCGGAGGGAGGTAGACACGGTGTCCACCACCATCCCTGGAGCGAGGCAGACCCATTGCCTTCGCGACCGGCCGCCTCGACACGGCGGCGCTCTCCAAGCGGCACGCCGACCCAGGAGCCGGGTAGACCCGGTGTCTGCCGCCCTCACCGGAGCGAGGTAAAAATGTTGTCTCCGCGACCCTCCACCTTGGCAGCGGCCTTCCTGGCGTCACGCTGGCCCCAGAGACGGGTCGACCCAGTGTCGGCCGCCCTACCCGGAGCGAGGCAGACACGTTGCCCCTGCGACCAGCCGCTTCGACTTGGCGGCGCCCACCCTGGTATGCCGCCGGCCCCAGAGCCGGAAAGACCCGGTGTCCGCCGCATTAAGGCTAAGTGCAAGGTAGGCCTGTTGTCCTGGAGCGAGGTAGACCTGGTGTCCGCCACCCTCCCTGGAGTGAGGCAGACCCGTTGTCCTCGCGACTGGCCGCCTCGCCTCTGCGGCGCTCTCCCAGGCGGCACGCCGGCCTTGGAGCCGGGTCGACCCGGTGTCCGCCGCCCTCCCCGGAGCGAGGCAGAACCGTTGCCCACGCGACCGGCCGACTCGGCGGCGGCCTTCATGGCGGAAATCCTGCCTAGGAGACGGGTCGACCTGGTGTAGGCCGCCATACCCGGAGCGAAGTAGAGCCATTGCCCCCGCGACCGGCCGACTCGGCGGCGTCCTCCCCTGCGGCTTGCCAGCCCCTGAGCCAGGTTGACCCGGTGTCCCCCACAATAAGACTAAGTGCGAGGTAGACCTGTTGTGCCGGAGCGAGGTAGATCCGGTGTCCACCGCCATCCCTAAAGCGAGGCAGACCCGTTGCCTTCGCGACCGGCCGCCTCGACTCGGCGGCGCCCTCCCCGGTGGCCTGCCGGCCCCGGAGCCGGGTAGACCCGGTGTACGCCGCTCTCACCAGAGCGAGGTAAACCTGTTGTCCCTGCGACCCTCTGCCTCGGCAGCGGCCTCCATGGCCTCACGCCCGCCTAGGAGACGGGTCGACCCGGTGTCGGCCGCCCTACCTGGACCGAGGCAGACCCTTTGTCTCCGGGACTGGCCGATTCGGCGGCGCCCACCCTGGCATGCCGCCGGCCCCAGAGTCCGGTAGACCCGGTGTTCGCCGCAATAAGGCTAAGTGCAAGGTAGACCTTTTGTCCTGGAGTGAGGTAGACCTGGTGTCCGCCGCGCTCCCCGGAGCGAGGCAGACCCGTTGTCTGCGCGACCGGCCGCCTCGTCTCGGCGGCGCCCACCCCGGCGGCCCGCTGGCCCTGGAGCCGGGTAGACCCTGTGTCCGCCGCCCTCCCCAAAGCGAGGCAGACCAGTTGCCCCCCGACCACCCGACTTGGCGGCGCCCTGCCCTGGCGGTCCGCCGGGCCCAAAGCCAGGTCGACCCGGTGTTCGCCGCCCTCCCCAATGCGAGGCAGACCCATTGCCCTCCCGACCAGCCGACTCGGCGGCGCCCTCCCCTGCGGTGTCTCGAATCCAAAGCCGGGTCGACCCGGTGTCCGCCGCCCTCCCTAAAGCGAGGCAGACCCGTTGCCTTCGCGACCGGCAGCCTCGACTCAGCGGCGCCCTCTCCGGCGGCCTGCCGGCCCCGGAGCCGGGTAGACCCGGTGTTAGCCGCCCTCCCCGGAGCGAGGCAGACCCGTTGCCTTCACTAACTGACTCCACGGTGCCCTTCTCGGCAGACCAACGACCCCGGAGCCGAGTTGACCCGGAGTCCGCCGCAATAAGACTAAGTGCGAGGTAGACCCGGTGTCCGCCGCCCTACATGGAGAGAGGCAGACCCGTTGCCTCTGCGACCGTCCGACTCGGCGGCGCCCTCTCTGGCAAGCCGCTGGCCCCGGAGCCGAGTCCACCCGGTGTCCGCCGCAATAAGACTAATTGCGAGGTAGACCTGTTTTCCCGGAGCGAGGTAGACCCAGTGTCCACCGCCTCGCCGGAGCGAGGCAGACCTGTTTCCCCCGTGACCTGCCGCCTCGACTCGGCGGCGCCCTCCCCTTTGGCTCGCCGACCCTGGAGCCGGGTAGAGCTGGTGTCTGCCTCACACCCCGGAGCCAGGGAGATCCGTTGCCTCCGCGACAGGCCGCCTCGAATCGGCAGCACCCTCCTCGGCAGCCTGCTGACCCCTGAGCCAGGTAGACTCGGTGTCCGCCGCAATAAGACAAAGTGCGAGGCAGACCCTTGGTGGCGCCCTCCTCGGAGGACCGCCGGCTTTGGAGCCGGGTAGATCCGGCGTCCGCCACCCTCCCTGGAGAGAGGCAGACCCGTTGCCCCCGCGACCGGCCGCCTCGACTCGGCTGCGCCCTCCCCGGCGGCCTGCTGAGCCCGTAGCCGGGCAAACCCGGTGTCCACCGCCCTCCCCGGAGCGAGGCAGACCCGTTGCCTCCACTACCGTCTGACTCGACGGCGCCCTCCTCGAGGGCCCGACAACCCCGGAGCCGAGTTGACCCGGTGTCCGCCGCAGTAAGACTAAGTGCGAGGTAGACCTGTTGTCCCGAAGCGAGGTAGACCCGGTGTCCGCCGCCCTACCCGGAGTGAGGCAGATCCGTTGCCCCTGCGACCGGCCGACTAGGCCCCGCCCTCCCCGGCAAGCCGCCGGCCTAGGAGCCGGGTCCACCCGGTGTCCGCCGCAATAAGATTAATTACGAGGTAGACCTGTTGTCCCGGAGCGAGGCAGACCTGTTTCCCCCGCGACCTGCCGCCTCGACTCGGCGGCGCCCTCCCCTTTGGCTCGCCGACCCTGGAGCCATTTAGACCCGGTGTCTGCCTCACACCCCGGAGCCAGGGAGATCCGTTGCCTCCGCGACAGGCCGCCTCGAATTGGCGGCGCCCTCCCCAGCGGCCCGATGATTTTGGAGCCGGGTTGACCCGGTGACCGCCGCAATAAGACAAAGTGCGAGGCAGACCCCTTGCCCCCGCGACCGGCCGCCTCTACTCGGCGGCGGTCTCCCTGGCGGCCCGCCGGCCCTGGAGCCAAGTCGAATCGCTGTCCGCCGCCCTCCCTGGAGTGAGGCAGACCCGTTGCCCCCATGCCCTCCCAGCCGGCCTGTCGAGCCCGCAGGCAGGCAAACCCGGTGTCCACCGCCCTCCCCGGAGCAAGGCAGACCCGTTGCCTTTGCGACCGGCAGCCTCGACTCGGCGGCGCCCTCCCCGGTGGCCTGCCGGCCCCGGAGCCGTGTAGACCCGGTGTCCGCAGCAATAAGACAAAGTGCGAGGTAGACCTGTTGTCCCAGAGCGAGGCAGACCTGGTGTCCTTCGCCGACCTGGATCGAGGTAGACCTGTTGTCCCGGAGCCGTGTAGAGCTGGTGTCCGCCGCCCTCCCCGGAGCGAGGCAGACCCGTTGCCCCCGCGACCGACCGACTCGAATCGGCGGCACCCTCCTCGGCAGCCTGCTGACCCCTGAGCCAGGTAGACTCGGTGTCCGCCGCAATAAGACAAAGTGCAAGGTAGACCCGTTGCCTTCGCGACCGGCTGCCTCGACTCGGCGGCGCCCTCCCCGGCAGCCTGCTGACCCCAGAGCCAGGTAGACCCGGTGTCCGCCGCCATCCCCGGAGAGAGGCAGACCCGTTGTCTGCGTGACTGGCCGCCTCATCTTGGCGGCGCTCTCCCCGGCGGCCTGCCGGCCCCAGAGCCGGGTCGACCCGGTGTTCGCCGCCCTCCCCTGAGCGAGGCAGACCCATTGCCCCCGCGACTGGCAGCGTCGAATCGGCGGCGCCCTCCCCGGCGGCCTGCCGGCCCGGAGACGGATCGACCCGGTGTACACTGCCCTCCTTGGAGCGAGGCAGACCCTTTGTCCCTGTGACCGGCAGACTCGGCGGTGCCCACCCTGGTATGCCGCAGGCCCCTGAGCCGGGTCGACACAGGGTCTGCCGCAATAACACTAAATGCGAGGTAGAGCTGTTGTCCCGGAGCGAAGTAGTCCCGTTGCCCCTGCGACCAGCCGCCTCGACTCGGCGTTGCCCTCCCTGGTGGACCGCCAGCATCGGAGCCGGGAAGACCCGGTGTCCGCCGCCCTCCCCGGAGCGAGGCAGACACATTGTCCCCGCGACTGGCCAACTCGGTGGCGCCCACCTTGGCATGCTGCCGGCCCCAGAGCCGGGTTGACCCGGTGTCCGCCGCCCTCCTTGGAGCGAGGCAGATCCATTGTCCCCGCGACCGGCCGCCTCGCCTCGGCGGCGCTCTCCCAGGTGGCACGTCGGCCCCGGAGATGGATGGACCCGGTGTCCGCCGCCCTCTCTGGAGAGAGGCAGACCCGTTGTCCCTGCGACCGGCTGCCTCGACTCGGCGATGCCTTCCCCGGTGGCCCGCCGGCCCCGGAGCCGGGTAGACCCGGTGTCCGCCGCCCTCCCCGGAGCGAGGTTGATTCATTGCCTCTACTAAGATCTGACTCGGTGGCGCCCTCCTCAGAGGACCGCTGGCTTTGGAGCCGGGTAGATCCGGCGTCCGCCGCCCTCCCTGGAGAGAGGCAGACCCGTTGCCCCCGCGACCGGCTGCCTCGACTCGGCGGCGGTTTCTCTGGTGGCCTGCCGGCCCCGGAGCCGGGTCGAATCGGTGTCCGTCGCCCTTCCTGGAGCGAGGCAGACCCGTTGCCCCCGCGACCAACTGCCTCGGCTGCGCCCTCCCCGGCGGCCTGCTGAGCCCGTAGCCGGGCAAACCCGGTGTCCACCGCCCTCCCCGGAGTGAGGCAGACCCGTTGCCTCCACTACCGTCTGACTCGACGGCGCCCTCCTCGAGGGCCCGACAACCCCGGAGCCAAGTTGACCCGGTGTCCGCCGCAGTAAGACTAAGTGCGAGGTAGACCTGTTGTCCCGAAGCGAGGTAGACCCGGTGTCCCCCGCCCTACCCGGAGCGAGGCAGATCCGTTGCCCCTGCGACCGGCCGACTAGGCCCCGCCCTCCCCGGCAAGCCGCCGGCCCCGGAGCCGGGTCCACCCGGTGTCCGCCGCAATAAGATTAATTACGAGGTAGACCTGTTGTCCCGGAGCGAGGCAGACCTGTTTCCCCCGCGACCTGCCGCCTCGACTCGGCGGAGCCCTCCCCTTTGGCTCGCCGACCCTGGAGCCATTTAGACCCGGTGTCTGCCTCACACCCCGGAGCCAGGGAGATCCTTTGCCTCCGCGACAGGCCGCCTTGAATCGACAGCGCCCTCCCAGGCAGCCCGATGATTCCAGAGCCAGGTAGACCCGGTGTCCACCGCCCTCCCCTGAGCGAGGCAGACCCGTTGCCCCCGCTACCGTCTGAGTCGGCGGCGCCATCCTCGGCGGCACGCCGGCCCTTCGAGCCGGGTAGACCCGGCATCCGCCGCCCTCCCCGAAGAGAGGCAGACTCCTTGCCCCCGCGACTGGCCATGTCGAATCGGCGGCGCACTCCCCGGCGTCCTGCTGGGTCAGAAACAGGTCGACCCGGTGTCCGCCGCCCTCCTTGGAGCGAGGCAGACCCGTTGACCCCGCGAACGGCCAACTCGGCGGCGCCCTCCCCGGTGGCCCGCCAGCCCCGGAGCCGGCTAGACCCGGTGTCCGACGCTCCCCTCAGAGCGAGGCAGACCCTTTGTCCCCGCGACCGGCCGACTCGCCGGCGCCCACCCTGGTATGCCGCCGGCCCCAGAGCCTTAAAGACCCGGTGTCCGCAGCAATAAGACAAAGTGCGAGGTAGACCTGTTGTCCCTAAGCGAGGTAGACCTGGTGGCCTCTGCCGGACCTGGATAAGGTAGACCTGTTGTCCCGGAGCCGGGTAGAGCTGGTGTCCGCCGCCCTCCCCGGAGCGAGGTAGACCTGTGGCCCCGCGACCTGCCGACTTCGCAGCGCCCTCCCCAGCAGCACGCCGGCCCCGGAGCCGGGTCGACTCGGTGTTCGCCGTTCTCCCCGGAGCAAGGCAGACCCGTTTTCTCCGCAACTGTTCGACTCGGCGGCTCCCTCCTTGGCGGCTTGCCGGCCCCGGAGCCGGAAGACCAGGTGTGCGCCGCCCTCCTTGGAGAGAGGCAGACTCGTTGTCCCCGGGACCGGCAGAATCGGCAACGCCCACACTGGCATGCCGCAGGCCAAAGATCCGGGTAGACCCGGTGTCTGCCGCCCTAGCAGGAGCGAGGCAGACCCATTGCTCTTGCGAACGGTCGATTCGGCGGCGCCCTCCCCGGCTGCTCGCCATCCCCAAAGCCAGGTAGACCCGGTGTCCGCCGCCCACTGCGGATCGAGGCAGACCCTTTGTCCTTGCGAACGGCCGACTCGGCGGCGCCCACCCTGGCATGCCGCCCGCCCCAGAGCCAGGTAGACCAAGTGTCCGCCGCAATAAGGCTAAGAGCAAGGTAGACCTTTTATCCCGGGTCAAGGTAGACCTGGTGTCCACCGCCGGCCCCGGAGCGAGGTAGAACTGTTGCCCCCGCGACCGGCCGACATCGCGGCGCTTTCCCTGACGGCATGCCGGCCCCAGAGCGGGGTCGACCTGGTGTAGGTCGCCCTTCCTGGAGCGAGGCAGACCCGTTGTCCCCGCGACTGGCCTCCTCGCCTCGGCGGCGCTCTCCCAGGCGGCAAGCCAGCCCTGGAGCCGGGTAGACCCAGTGTCCGCCGCCCTCACCGGAGCGAGGTAAACCCGTTGTCCCGTGACCCGACGCCTTGGCGGCGGCCTCCCTGGCAGCACACCGGCCCCGGAGACGGGTCGACTTGGTGTCAGCCGCCCTCCCCAGAGCGAGGCAGACCCGTTGCCCCCGCGACCGACCGCCTCGGCGGCGCCCTCCCCGGTGGCCTGCCGACCTTGGAGCCGGGTAGACCCAGTGTCCGCCGCAATAAGACTAAGTGCGAGGTAGACCTGTTGTCCCGGAGCTGGGTAGAGCTGGTGTCCATGGCCGTCCTCGGAGCGAGGTAGACCTGTTACCTCCGCGACCGGCCGCCTCGTCTCGGCGGCGCCCTCCCTGGAGGCCCGACGACCCTGGAGCCGAGTTGACCCGGTGTGTGCCGCAGTAAGACTGAGTTCGAAATAGACCTGTTGTCCCGAAGTGAGGTAGACCCGGTGTCCGCCGCCCTACCCGGAGCGAGGCAGACCCGTTGCCCCTGCGACCGGCCGACACGGCGGCGTCCTCCCCTGCAAGCCGCCGGCCCCGGAGCCGGGTCCACCTGGTGTCCGCTGCAATAAGACTAATTGCGAGGTAGACCTGTTGTCCCGGAGCGTGGCAGACCTGTTTCCCCACGACCTGCCGCCTCGACTCGGCGGCGCCCTCCCCTTTGGCTCCCCGACTCTGGAGCCGGGTAGACACGGTGTCTGCCTCACACCCCGGAGCCAGGGAGATCCGTTGCCTCCGCGACAGGCCGCCTCGAATTGGCGGCGCCCTCCCCAGCGGCCCGATGATTTTGGAGCCGGGTTGACCCAGTGACCGCCGCAATAAGACAAAGTGCGAGGCAGACCCCTTGCCCCCGCGACCGGCCGCCTCTACTCGGCGGCGGTCTCCCTGGCGGCCCGCCGGCCCTGGAGCCAAGTCGAATCGGTGTCCGCCGCCTTCCCTGGAGCGAGGCAGACCCGTTGCCCCCGTGCCCTCCCAGCCGGCCTGTCGAGCCCGCAGGCGGGCAAACCCGGTGTCCACCGCCCTCCCCGGAGCAAGGCAGACCCGTTGCCTTTGCGACCGGCAGCCTCGACTCGGCGGCGCCCTCCCCGGTGGCCTGCCGGCCCCGGACCCGTGTAGACCCGGTGTCCGCCGCCCTCCCCGGAGCGAGGCAGACCCATTGACCCCGCGAACGGCTGCCTCGGCGGCGCCCTCCCTGGTATGCTGCCGGTCCCAGAGCCTTAAAGACCCGGTGTCCGCAGCAATAAGACAAAGTGCGAGGTAGACCTGTTGTCCCAGAGCGAGGCAGACCTGGTGTCCTTCGCCGGCCTGGATCGAGGTAGACCTGTTGTCCCGGAGCCGTGTAGGGCTGGTGTCCGCCGCCCTCCCCGGAGCGAGGCAGACCCGTTGCCCCCGCGACCGGCCGACTCGAATCGGCGGCACCCTCCTCGGCAGCCTGCTGACCCCGGAGCCAGGTAGACTCGGTGTCCGCCGCAATAAGACAAAGTGCGAGGCAGACCCGTTGCCTTCGCGACCGGCTGCCTCGACTCGGCGGCGCCCTCCCCGGCAGCCTGCTGACCCCGGAGCCAGGTAGACCCGGTGTCCGCCGCCATCCCCGGAGAGAGGCAGACCCGTTGTCTGCGCGACCGGCCGCCTCATCTTGGTGGCGCTCTCCCCGGCGGCCTGCCGGCCCCAGAGCCGGGTCGACCCGGTGTTCGCCGCCCTCCCCTGAGCGAGGCAGACCCATTGCCCCCGCGACTGGCAGCGTCGAATCGGCGGCGCCCTCCCCGGCGGCCTGCCGGCCCAGAGACGGATCGACCCGGTGTACACTGCCCTCCTTGGAGCGAGGCAGACCCTTTGTCCTTGCGAACGGCCGACTCGGCGGCGCCCACCCTGGCATGCCGCCCGCCCCAGAGCCAGGTAGACCAGGTGTCCGCCGCAATAAGGCTAAGAGCAAGGTAGACCTTTTATCCCGGGTCAAGGTAGACCTGGTGTCCACCGCCGGCCCCGGAGCGAGGTAGAACTGTTGCCCCTGCGACCGGCCGACATCGCGGCGCTTTCCCTGACGGCATGCCGGCCCCAGAGCGAGGTCGACCTGGTGTAGGTCGCCCTTCCTGGAGCGAGGCAGACCCGTTGTCCCCGCGACTGGCCTCCTCGCCTCGGCGGCGCTCTCCCAGGCGGCAAGCCAGCCCTGGAGCCGGGTAGACCCAGTGTCCGCCGCCCTCACCGGAGCGAGGTAAACCCGTTGTCCCGTGACCCGACGCCTTGGCGGCGGCCTCCCTGGCAGCACACCGGCCCCGGAGACGGGTCGACTTGGTGTCAGCCGCCCTCCCCGGAACGAGGCAGACCTGTTGCCCCCGCAACCGACCGCCTCGGCGGCGCCCTCCCTGGCGGCCTGCCGACCTTGGAGCCAGGTAGACCCAGTGTCCGCCGCAATAAGACTAAGTGCGAGGTAGACCTGTTGTCTCGGAGCGAGGTAGACGCAGTGTCCGCCGCCGGCCCCGGAACAAGGTAGACCTGTTGTCCCGGAGCTGGGTAGAGCTGGTGTCCATGGCCGTCCTCGGAGCGAGGTAGACCTGTTACCTCCGCGACCGGCTGCCTCGTCTCGGCGGCGCCCTCCCTGGAGGCCCGACGACCCTGGAGCCGAGTTGACCCGGTGTGCGCCGCAGTAAGACTGAGTTCGAAATAGACCTGTTGTCCCGAAGCGAGGTAGACCCGGTGTCCGCCGCCCTACCCGGAGCGAGGCAGATCCGTTGCCCCTGCGACCGGCCGACTCGGCGGCGTCCTCCCCGGCAAGCCGCCGGCCCCGGAGCCGGGTCCACCTGGTGTCCGCTGCAATAAGACTAATTGCGAGGTAGACCTGTTGTCCCGGAGCGTGGCAGACCTGTTTCCCCCGCGACCTGCCGCCTCGACTCGGCGGCGCCCTCCCCTTTGGCTCCCCGACTCTGGAGCCGGGTAGACACGGTGTCTGCCTCACACCCCGGAGCCAGGGAGATCCGTTGCCTCCGCGACAGGCCGCCTCGAATTGGCGGCGCCCTCCCCAGCGGCCCGATGATTTTGGAGCCGGGTTGACCCAGTGACCGCCGCAATAAGACAAAGTGCGAGGCAGACCCCTTGCCCCCGCGACCGGCCGCCTCTACTCGGCGGCGGTCTCCCTGGCGGCCCGCCGGCCCTGGAGCCAAGTCGAATCGGTGTCCGCCGCCCTCCCTGGAGCGAGGCAGACCCGTTGCCCCCGTGCCCTCCCAGCCGGCCTGTCGAGCCCGCAGGCGGGCAAACCCGGTGTCCACCGCCCTCCCCGGAGCAAGGCAGACCCGTTGCCTTTGCGACCGGCAGCCTCGACTCGGCGGCGCCCTCCCCGGTGGCCTGCCGGCCCCGGAGCCGTGTAGACCCGGTGTCCGCCGCCCTCCCCGGAGCGAGGCAGACCCATTGACCCCGCGAACGGCTGCCTCGGCGGCGCCCTCCCTGGTATGCCGCCGGTCCCAGAGCCTTAAAGACCCGGTGTCCGCAGCAATAAGACAAAGTGCGAGGTAGACCTGTTGTCCCAGAGCGAGGCAGACCTGGTGTCCTTCGCTGGCCTGGATCGAGGTAGACCTGTTGTCCCGGAGCCATGTAGAGCTGGTGTCCGCCGCCCTCCCCGGAGCGAGGCAGACCCGTTGCCCCCGTGACCGGCCGACTCGGCGGCGCCCTCCCCGGCGGTCCGCCGGCTCCGGAGTTGGCTTGACCCGGTGACTGCCGCTCGCCCTAGAGCGATGCAGACCCTTTGTCCTTGCGAGTGGCTGACTCGGCGTCGCCCACCCTGGCATGCCGCCGGCCCTAGAGCTGGGTAGACCCGGTGTTCGCCGCAATAAGGCTAAGTGCAAGGTAGACCTGTTGTCCTGGAGCGAGGTAGACCTGGTGTCTGCCGCCAGCCCTGGACCGAGGCAGACCCATTGTCCTTGTGACCGGCCGCCTCGGCGGCACGCTCCCTAGCAAGCCGCCGGCCCCGGAGCCGGGTCGACCCGGTTTCCGCCGCCCTCATCGGAGCGATTGACCCCGCGACTGGCTGAATCGGCAACGCCCACACTGGCATGCGGCCGGCCCCCAAGCCGGGTAGACTCGGTGTCTGCTTCAATAAGACTAAGTGTGAGGTAGACCTGTTTTCCCGGAACGAGGTAGACCTGGTGTTCGCCGCCGGCCCCGGATCGAGGAAGACCGATTGTCCCAGAGCCGGGTAGAGCTGGTTTTTGCCGCTGACCTGGGAGCGAGGTAGACCTGTTGCCCCCGCGAACGGCTGACTCTGCAGCGCCCTCCCCGGCAACACGCCGGCCCCGGAGCTGAGTCGACCCGGTGTCTGCCGCCCTCCCTGGAGAGAGGCAGACCCGTTGCCCCCGTGACCGGCCGCCTGGACTTCGCGGCGCCCACCCTAGCAGTTTGCCCCCCCCGGAGCTGGGTCAACCCGGTGTCCTCCGCACTCCCCGGAGCATGGCAGACCCGTTGCACCGGCGACCATTCGCATCGACTAGGCGGCGCTCTCCCCGGCGGCCAGCCGGCCCCGGAGCCAGGTCGATCCGGAGTCCGCCGCCCTCCCCGAAGCAAGGCAGACCCGTTGCACCGGCGACCATCCGCATCGACTCGGTGGCGCCCTCCCCAGCGGCCCGCCGGCCCCGAAGTTGGCTAGACCCGGTGTCTGCTGCTCTCCCTAGAGCGAGCCATACCATTTGTCCTTGCGACTGGCCGCTATGGCGGCGCCCACCCTTTCACACCGCCGGCCCCAGAGCCGAGTAGGCTTGGTGTTCGCCTCAATAAGACTAAGTGCAAGGTAGAACTTTTGTCCTGGAGCGAGGTAGACCTGGCGTCCGCCGCCAGCCACAAAGCGAGGTAGACCTGTTGCCCCCGCAACCGGCCGACTCCGCAGCGCCCTCCCCCTTGACACGCCGGCCCCGGAGCCGGGTCGACCCGGTGTCCGCCGCCCTCCCTGTAGCGAGGCAGACCCGTTGTCCTCACGACTGGCTGCCTCGCCTCGGCGGCGCTCTCCAAGCGGCACGCCGACCCCGGAGCCGGGTAGACCCGGCTTCCACCTCCCTCACCATAGCGAGGTAAACCCTTTGTCCCTGCGACCCTCCGCCTCGTCGGCGGCCTCCATGGCGGAACGCCCGCCTAGGAGACGGGTCGACCTGGTGTCGGCCGCCATACCCAGAGCGAGGCAGAGCCATTGCCCCCGCTACCGGCTGACTCAGCGGCGTCCTCCCCTGCGGCTTGCCAGCCCCTGAGCCGGGTCGACCCGGTGTCCCCCGCAATAAGACTAAGTGCGAGGTAGACCTGTTGTGCCGGAGGGAGGTAGACCCGGTGTCCACTGCCATCCCTAAAGCGAGGCAGACCCGTTGCCTTCGCGACTGGCCGCCTCGACTAGGCGGCGCCCTCCCCGGCGGCCTGCCGGTCCCGGAGCCAGGTAGACCGGCTGTCCGCCACTCTCACCAGAGCGAGGTAAACCCTTTGTCCCTGCGACCCTCCGCCTCGGCGGCGGCCTCCATGGCGGAACGCCCGCCTAGGAGACGGGTCGACCCGATGTCGGCCGCCCTACCTGGAGCGAGGCAGACACGTTGCCTCCGCGACCGGCCGCGTAGACTCGGCGGCGCCCTCCCCGGCGGCCCGCCAGCCCCGGAGCCAGGTCGACCCATTGTGCGCCACCCTCCCCGGAGCGAGGTAGACCCTTTGTCCCCACGACCGGCCGATTCGGCGGCGCCCACCCTGGTATGCTGGCGGCCCCAGAGCCCGGTAGACCCGATGTTCGCCGCAATAAGGCTAAGTGCAAGGTAGACCTTTTGTCCTGGAGTGAGGTAGACCTGGTGTCCGCCGCTGGCCACGGAGCGAGGCAGACCTGTTGTCTCTGTGACCGGCTGCCTCGCCTCGGCAATGCTCTCCCAGGCGGCACGCCAGCCCCTGAGCCGGGTCGACCCGGTGTCCGCCTCCCTCACCAGAGCGTGGCTGATACTTTGTCCCCGCGACTGGCTGCCTTGTCGGCACCCTCCCCGGCGGCTTGCCGGCCTCGGAGATGGGTCGACACAGTGTCCGCCGTGCTCCCCGAAGCGAGGCAGACCCGTTGTCCCCGCGACCGGCCGCCTCGACTCGGCGATGCCCTCACCGGCGACCCAACGGCCCCGGAGCCGGGTCCACCCGGTGTCCGCCGCCCTCCCCAAAGCGAGGCAGACCCATTGCCCCCCGACCACCCGACCTGGCGGCGCCCTGCCCTGGCGGTCCGCCGGGCCCAAAGCCAGGTCGACCCGGTGTCCGCCGCCCTCCCCAATGCGAGGCAGACCCGTTGCCCCCACGACCGGCCGCCTCGACTCGGCGGAGCTCTCTCCTTGGCGGCCTGCCGGCCACACCGTAGCGAGGCAGACCTGTCGCCCCTTGAGACCGGCCACCTCGACTCGGTGGCGCCCTCCTTGGCATCACGCCGGCCCCGAACCAAGGTCGAACCAATGTCCGCCGCCCTCCCGGAGCTACGTAGACCTGTTGTCTTGGAGCCGGGTAGACCTGGAGACCGCCACCGGCCCTGCAGCGAGGCAGACCTGCCGCCCCTGCGACCGGCCGTCTTGATCCTGCAGCGCCCTCCCCGGCGGCACAATGCCCTAGGAGCCGGGTCGAACCGATGTCCACCGCCGTCCCTGAAGCGAGGCAGACCCGTTGCCCCCGCGACCGGCCGCCTTGACTCGGCGGCAGTCTCCCTGGTGGCCTGCCGGCCCCGGAGCCGGGTCGAATCGGTGTCCGCCGCCCTCCCTGGAGCGAGGCAGACCCGTTGCCCCCGCGACCAACCGCCTCGGAGGTGCCCACCCTGGTATGCCGCCGGTCCCAGAGCCGGAAAGACCCGGTGTCCACAGCAATAAGACAAAGTGCGAGGTAGACCTGTTGTACCGGAGCGAGGTAGACCTGGTGTCCTCCGCCGGCTTCGGATTGAGGTAGACCTGTTGTCCCGAAGCCGGGTAGAGCTGGTGTCCGCCGCCCTCTCCGGAGCGAGGTAGACCCGTGGCCCCCGCGACCGGTCGACTCGGCGGCACACTACCCGGCGGCCTGCCGGCCTTGGAGCCAGGTAGAACCGGTGTCCGCCACCCTCTTCGGAGCGAGGCAGACCCGTGGTCCACACGACCGGCCGAATCGATGGCGTCCACACTGGTGGGCCGCCGGCCCCAGAGCCGGGTCGTCTCGGTGTTCGCTGCAATAAGTCTAAGTGCGAGGTAGACCTGTTTCCTGGAGCGAGGTAGACCTGGTGTCTGCTGCCGGCCCCGAGCGAGGTAGACCTTTTGTCCTGGTGCCAGGTAGACCTGGTGTCCGCCGCCAGCTCCGGAACGAGGCAGACCCGTTGCACCGGCGACCATTCGCATCGACTCGGCGGTGCCCTCCTTGGCATCCCGAATCGCCCCGGGATCTGTTCCCTCCCCGGAGCGAGGCAGACCCGTTGTCCCCGCGACTGGCTGCCTCACCTCCGCGGCACCCTCCCCGGCAGCACATCGGCCCCGGAGCCGGGCAGACCCGGTGTCCGCCGCCATACCCGGAGGGAGGCAGACCCGTTGCCCCCGCGACTGGCCACCTCGACTCGGCGGCGCCCTCCCCGGCAGCCCTTCGTCCCCGAAGCTGGGTATACCCGGTGTCCGTCGCCCTCCCCGGAGCGAGGCAGTCCCATTGCTCCCTCGACCGCTAGCCTAGGGGGCGCCCTCCCCGGCCGCGGAGCCGGGTAGTCCTGGTGTCCGCCAACCTCCCCGGAGCGAAGGAGACCCGTTGGCCCCGCAACTGGCCGTCTAAAGGGCGCCATCCTGGGCGGCGCACTGACCCCAGGGCAGGGTAGACCCGGTGACTGCTGCTCTCCCCGGAGCGAGGCAGACCCGTGGCCCCTGATATCGACCGAGTCCGCGGCGCCCTCCCTGGCGGCCCGCCGGCCCCGGAGCGGAGTCCACTTGGTGTCTGACGCCCTCCCCGGTGCGAAGCAGACCCGTGGTCCCCGCGACCGTCCCCCTCGGTGGCGCCCACTACGGCAGGCCGCAGGCCCCGTTGCCGGGTCAACCCTGTGTCCACAGCCCTCCCCAGAGCGAGGCAGACCCGTTGTCCCCGCGACCAACCGCCTCGCCTCGGCGGTGCTCTCCCCGGCGGCAGGCGGCCCCGGAGATGGGTAGACGTGGTGTTCGCCGCCATGCCCGGAGGGAGGCAGACCCGTTGGACCGCGACCGTCCCCGTCGGCAGCGCCCACTGCGGCGGGCCGCCGGCCTCGGAGCCGGATCGACCCAGTGTCCATCGCCCTCGCCAGAGCGAGGCAGAACCATTGCCCCCGCGACCGGCCGCCTCGACTCGGCGGTGCCCTCCTTGGCGGCCCGCCGACCATGGAGCCGGGTAGACCCGGTGTCCGCCGCAATAAGACTAAGTGCGATGTAGACCTGTTGTCCCATAGCGAGGAAGACCTGGTGTCCACCGCCGGCCCCAGAGCGAGGTAGATCTGTTGTCCCGGAGTCGGGTAGACCTGGTCCGCCGCCGGCCCAGGAACAAGGTAGACCTTTTGCCCCAGCAACCGGCCGACTCCGCGGCGCCCTCCCAGGCGGCCCAACAGACCCAGAGCCGGGTTGACTCGGTGTCCGCCGCCCTCCCCGGAGCGAGGCAGACCCATTGCCCCTGCGACCATCCGACTCGGCGGAGCCTTCTCTCGCTGTCCGCTGGCCCCAGAGCTTGGTAGACCCGGTGTCCGCCGCCCTCCCCGGAGCGAGGCAGACCCGTTGCCCTCACGACTGACCGCCTCGGCGGCGCACTCCTTGGCAGCACGCCGACCCTGGAGCCGGGTAGACGTGGTGTCCACCACCGGCCTCAGAGCAAGGTAGACCCTTTGCCCCCGCGACCGGCCGACTCCACAGCGCCCTCCCCAGTCCGGAGCCAGGTCGACCCGGTGTCTGCCCTCCTTCCCGGAGCGAGGCAGACCCGTTGCCTCCGCGACCGTTCGACTTCGTGGCGCCCTCCCCGGAGGCCCGCCGTACCCGGAGCCGTGTAGACCCAGTTTCGGCTGCCGTCACCGGAGCGAGGCTAACCCGTTGCCCCCTTGACCGGCCGCCAAAATGGCGCCCTCCCCGGCGGCTCGTCGACCCTGGAGCCAGGTAGACCCGGTGACTGTTGCCCTCCCCGGAGCGAGTCAAACTTCTTGCCCCTGCGACAGGCCGACTCGGCGGCACTCAACCCGACGGGCCGCCGGCCCCTGAGCTGGGTCGACCCCGTGTCCACCGCCCTCCCCGGAGCGAGGCAGACCCGTTGTTCCTGCGACCGTCTGCCTCGGCTACGCCCACTCCGGCGGGCCTTCGGCCTCGGAGCCGGGTCGACCTCTTGTCCACCGCCCTCCACGGAGTGAGGCAGACCTGTTGCCCCAGTGACCGGCCGCCTCGACTCGGCGGTGCCCTCCCCGCCGGCCCGCAGGCCCACGAGCCGGGTAGACACGGTGTCCACCGCCCTCCCTGGAGCGAGGCAGACCCGTTGTCCCCGCGACCGTCCCCCTTGGCGGCGCCAATTAAGGCGGGCTGCCGGCCCCAGAGCCGGGTCGACCCCGTGTCCATCGTCCTACCCAGCTCGAGGCAGACCCATTGCCCCCGCGACCGGTCATTTCGACTTGGCGGCGCCATCCTCGGCGGCCCGCCGACCATGGAGCTGGGTAGACCCGGTGTCTGCCGCAATAAGACTAAGTGTGAGGTAGACCTGTTGTCCCATAGCGAGGTAGACCTGGTGTCCGCCGCTGGCCCCGTAGCGAGGTAGACCTTTTGCAAACGTGACCGGCCGACGCCACGGCGCCCTCCCCAGCGGCCCGCCAGCCTCGGAGTCGGGTTGACCCGATGTCCGCCGCCCTCCCCGAAGCGAGGCAGACCTGTTGCCCCCGCGACCAGCCGCCTTGACTCCATGGCGCCCTCCTTTGCTAACCGCCGGCCCCGGAGCGCGGTCGACCCGGTGTCCGCCGCCCTCCCCGGAGCGAGGCAGACCCATGGTCCTCACGACCGGCCGCCAAAATGGCGCCCTCCTCGGCAGCCCGCCGACCCTGGAGAGAGGTAGAGCCGGTGACTGATGCCCTCCCCGGAGCGAGGCAGACTTGATGCCCTCGCGACCGACCGCCTCGACTCAGCGGCGCCCTCTGCGGCGGCCCGCTGACCCTGGAGCCGGGTCGACCCGGTGTCGGCCGCCCTCCCCGAAGCGAGGCAGACCTGTTGTACCCGCGACCGGGCGTTTCGACTCGGCGGCGCCCTCCCCGGCGGCACATCGGCTCCGGAGCCGGCTAGACACGGTGTCCGCCGCCATACCAGGAGGGAGGCAGAGCCGTTGCCCCCCCCGACCGGCCGCTTCGACCCAGCGGCGCCCTCCCTGGCGGCACGTCGTCCCCGAAGCTGGGTATATTCAACGTCCGCCGCCCTCCCATGAGCAAGGCGGACCTGTTGCCCTTTCGACCAGGAGCCTAGGGGGCGCCCTCCCCGGCGACCAGCCGACCTTGGAGCATGGCAGACCCGGTGAATGATGCCCTCTCCGGAGCAAGGCACACCTGTTGCCCCCGCGACCGGCAGCCTCGACTCGGCGGCAACCTCCCCTGCAGCACGCCGGACCCAAAGTCGGGTCGACCCTATGTCCGCCGCCCTACCTAGAGCGAGGCAGATCTGTTGCCCCCGTGACCGGCCGCCTTGACTTGGCGGTACCCTCCCTGGCGGCACGCCGGCCCCGGAGCTGGGTTGACCCGGTGTCCGCTGCCCTCCCCGGAGCGAAGCAGACCCTTTGCCTCCGCAACTGGCCTCCTAGACTCGGCGACGCCCTCCCCAGCGGCACCCTGGCCCCGGAGCCGAGTTGACGCGGTGTCCGCCGCCCTCCCTGCAGATAGGTAGACCTGTTGTCCCGGAGTCGGGTACACTTGATGTCCGACGCCCTCCCCGTAGCAAGGCAGACCCGTCACCCCCACGACCGGCCGCCTCGACTCTGCGGCGCCCTCCCCGGCAACAAGCCGGTCCCAGTGCCGGCTCAACCCGGTGTCTGCCACACTCCCCATAGCGAGGCAAACCCGTCGTCCCCTGCGACCGGCCGGCTCGACACGGCGGCGTCCTCCCCGGCGGCACGCCGACCTTGGAGTCGGTTCGACCCAGTGTCCGCCGCCCACCACTGAGCGAGGCAGACCCGTCGCCCGCGTGACCGGCCGCCTCGACTCTGCGGCGCCCTCCCCAGTGGCACGCTAGCCTCGCAGCGGGGTCGACACCCGGTGTCCGGCGCCGTCCCTGAAGCGAGGCAGACCTGTTGCCTCCGCGACCAGCTGCCTCGACTCGGCGGCGCACTCCTTGGTGGCACGACAGCCCAAGAGTTGGGTCGACCTGGTGTCCGCCGCTCTGCCCAGAGCGAGGCAGACCCGTCGCCACCTGGACCCACCGCTGGCACGCCGGCCCCGCAAGTGGCTCAACCCTGTGTCTTCCGCCGTGCCTGGAGCGAGGCAGACCCGTCGCCCCCGCGACCGGCCAGCTCGACTCAGCGTCGCCCTCCCCGACGGCACGCCAGCCCCGGAGCTGGTTCGACCTGGTGTCCGCCGCCCTGCCCGGAGCGAGGAAGACCCGTTGCCCCCGTGACCGGCCGCCTCGACTCGGCGGCGTCCTCCCTGGCGTCCCGCAGGCCCCGGAGCCGTGTCGACCAGGTGTCCGCCGAACTTCCCGGAGCGAGGCAGACCCGTTGTCCCCCCGACCGGCCGCCTCAATTTGGCGGCGCCCTCCCCAGCGGCACGCCCGCCCCGGAGCCTGGTCGACCCGGTGTCCGCCGCTTTCCCCGTAGAGAGGTAGACCTGTTGTCCCCTAGCCGGGCACACCTCATGTTCGCCGCTGGCCCCAGAGGGAGGTAGACCTGTTGTCCTGCAGCCGGGTATATCTGGTTTCCGCCGCCGGCCCCGGAGAAAGGTAGACTTGTTGCCCTTGCGACCGGCCGCCTGGACTCGGCGGCGCCCTCCCCGGCGACCCGCCGGCCTCAGAGCCGGGTCGACCCAGTGTCTGCCCCCCTTCCCGGAGTGAGGCATACCCGTTGTCCCCTGCGACCGTCCGCCTCGACTCGGCAGCGCCCTTATTGGCAGCACGCCCACCCCAGAGCTGGGTCAACCCAGTGTCGGCCGCCCTCCCACAAACGAGGCAGACCCCTTGCCCCCGCAACCGGCCGCCTGGACTCGGCGGCGCCCTCCCCTGTGGCACGTCCGCCCCGGAGCTGGATCGACTCGGTGTCTGCCGCCCTCCCCGTAGCGAGGCAGACCTGTCGCCCCCAGAGACCAGCCGCCTCGACTCGATGTGGCCCTCTCCTGCGGCACGCCGGCCTCGCAGCTGGGTCGACCCGGTGTCTGCCACCCTTCCAAGAGCGAGGCAGACCAGTTGCCCCCGCGACCGGCCGTCTTGACTTGGCCGCGCTTTCTCCAGCGACACCCTGGCCCCGGAGCCAGGTCGACCCGATGTCCGCCGCCTTCCCCGGAGTGTGGTAGACCTGTTGTCCAGGAGCTAATTAGACCTGATGTTTGCCGCCGGCCCCGGAGAGAGGCAGACCTCTTGATCCGGAGCCGCGTAGACCTGGAGTCCACCGCCTACCCCGGAGCGAGGCAGACCAGTTGCCCCCGCGACCGGCCGCCTCGACTCAGCGACGCCCTCTCCGACGGCACCCTGGCTCCGGAGCCGGGTTGTCCCAGTGTCCGCCGCCCTCCCCGGAGCGAGGTAGACCTGCTGTCTTGGAGCCGGATACACCTGATGTCCGCCGCCGGCCCCGGAGCGAGGTAGACCTGTTGTTCCGGAGTCGGGTAGACCTGGTGTCCGCCGCCTACCCCGGAGCGAGGCAGACCCTTTGCCCCCGCGACCGGACGCCTCGATTCGATGGCGCCCTCCATGGCGACACGCCTGCGCCAAAGCCGGGTCGACCTGGTGTCCGCCGCCCTGCCCAGAGCGAGGCAGACCCGTCGCCCCCGCGACCGACCGCCGCGATTCAGCGGCAACCTCCCCTGCGGCATGCCCACCCCTGAGCTGGATCGACCCGGTGTCTGCCGAAATCCACGGAGCGAGGGAGACCCCTTGCCCCCGCGACCGGCCGCCTCGACTCGACGGCGCCCTCCCCGGAGGCACGCCAGACCCGGAGCCGGGTCGACCCGGTGTCCACCGCCCTCCCCGTAGCGAGGCAGACCCGTTGCCCCCGCGACTGTCTGCCTCGACTCGGCGGCGCCCTCCCCGGCGACACGCCGGTCACGGAGCCGGGTCGACCTGTTGTCTGTTGCCCAGCCCCGTAGCGAGGCAGACCATTCACCCCCAGAGACCGGCCGCCTCGACTCGACGGCGCACTCTCCTGCGGCACGCCGGCCCCGCAGCTGGGTCGACCCGGTGTCTGCCGCCCTCCCAAGAGTGAGGCAGACCAGTTGTTCCCGCGACCGGCCGCCTCGACTCAGCGGCACCCTCCCCGGCGGCACGCTGGCCCCGGAGACTGGTCGCCCCGGTGACCGTCGCCCACCCCGAAGTGAGGCAGACCTGTTGTCCCCCGCGATCAACCGCCTCGACTCGGCGACGCCCTCCCGGGCGACACGCCGGTCACGGAGCCGGGTCGATCTGTTGTCCGTTGCTCAGCCCCGTAGCGAGACAGACAGTCACCCCCAGAGATCGGCTGCCTCGACTCGACGGCGCACTCTCCTGCAGCACGCCGGCCCCGCAGCTGGGTCGACGCGGTGTCTGCCGCCCTCCCAAAAGCGTGGCAGACCAGTTGCCCCCGCGACCGGCCGCCTCGACTCGGCGGCGCCCTCCCCGGCGGCACGCTGGCCCTGGAGACAGGTCACCCCGGTGACCGTCACCCACCCCGAAGTGAGGCAGACCTGTTGTCTCCCGTGACCAACCGCCTCGACTCGGTGGCGCATTCCCCGGAGGCACGCCGGCCCAGGACCCAGGTCGACCTGATGTCCACCGCCCTCCCCTGAGTCAGGTAGACCTGTTGTCCCGGAGCCGGGCAAAGCTGGAGTCCCCCTCCGGCCCTGGAGCGAGGCAGACCCGTCGTCCCCGCGACCGGCCGCCTCGACTCTGCGGCGCCTTCCTTGGCGGCACGACGGCCCCGGAGTCGGGTCGACCCGGTGTCCCGGGTCCTCCCCGTAGCGAAGCAGACCCGTCGCCCCCCACGACCGGCCGCCTCGACTCGGCGGCAACTTTCCCTGCGGCACGCCGGACCCAAAGTTGGGTCGACCCTATGTCCGCCGCCCTACCTAGAGTGAGGCAGATCTGTTACCCCCATGACCGGCCGCCTCGACTCTGCGGCGCCCTCCCTGGCGGCACGCTGGTCCCGCAGCTGGGTCGACTCGGTGTCCGCTGCCACCCCTGGAGCGAGGCAGACCCGTTGCCCCCGCGACCAGCCGGCTCGACTCGGCGGCGCCCTCTTTGGCGGCACGACGGCCCCGGAGTCGGGTCGACCCGGTGTCCCGGGTCCTCCCCGTAGCGAAGCAGACCCGTCGCCCCTCACAACCGGATGCTTCGACTCGGCGGCAACCTCCCCTGCGGCACGCCGGACCCAAAGTCGGGTCGACCCTATGTCCGCCGCTCTACCTAGAGCGAGGCAGATCTGTTGCCCCCATGACCGACCGCCTTGACTCGGCAGTACCCTCCCCGTCGTCACGCCGGCCCCGGAGCTGGGTTGACCCGGTGTCCGCTGCCCTCCCCAGAGCGAAGCAGACCCTTTGCCTTCGCAACTGGCCTCCTAGACTCGGTGACGCCCTCCCCAGCGGCACCCTGGCCCCGGAGCCGAGTTGACGCGGTGTCCGCCGTCCTCCTTGCAGATAGGTAGACCTGTTGTCCCGGCATCGGGTACACTTGATGTCCGACGCCCTCCCCGTAGCAAGGCAGACCCGTCACCCCCGCGACTGGCCGCCTCGACTCTGCGGCGCCCTCCCCGGCAACAAGCCTGCCCCAGTGCCGGCTCGAGCCGGTGTCTGCCACACTCCCCATAGCGAGGCAAACCTGTCGCCCCCCGCGACCGGCCGCCTCGACACGGCGGCGCCTTCCTCGGCGGCACACCGGCGTTGGAGTCGGGTCGACCCGGTGTCCGCCGCCCACCACGGAGCGAGGCAGACCCATCGCCCGCGCGACCGGCCGCCTCAACTCTGCGGCGCCCTCCCCAGAGGCACGCTGGCCTCGCAGCGGGGTCGACCCGGTGTCCGCCGCCGTCCCTGAAGCGAGGCAGACCCGTTGCCCCCGCGACCAGCTGCCTCGACTCGGCGGCGCACTCCTTGGCGGCACGACGGCCCAAGAGTTGGGTCGACCCGTTGTCCGCCACTCTGCCCGGAGCGAGGCAGACCTGTCGCCACCTGGACCCACCGCTGGCACGCCGGCCCCGCACGTGGGTCGACCCTGTGTCTGCCACCGTGCCTGGAGCGAGGCAGACCCGTCACCCCGCGACCGGCCAGCTTGACTCAGCGGCGCCCTCCCCGACGGCACGCCAGCCCCGGAGTCGGTTCGACTTGGTGTCCACCGCCCTCCCCGTAGCGATGCAGACCTGTCTTTCCCGCGACCGGACGCCTCGACTCGGCGGCATCCTCCCCGTCGTCCCGCAGGTCCCGGAGCCGTGTCGACCAGGTGTCCGCCGAACTTCCCGGAGCGAGGCAGACCCGTTGTCCCCGCGACCGGCCGCCTCAATTTGGCGGCGCCCTCCCCGGCGCCACACCCGCCCCGGAGCCGGGTCGACCCGGTGTCCGCCGCTTCTCCTGTAAAGAGGTAGACCTGTTGTCCCCTAGCCGGGCACACCTCATGTCCGCCGCTGGCCCCAGAGGGAGGTAGACCTGTTGTCCTGCAGCCGGGTATATCTGGTTTCCGCCGCCGGCCCCGGAGAAAGGTAGACCCGTTGCCCTTGCGACCGGCCACCTCGACTCTGCGGCGCCCTCCCTGGCAACCCGCCAGCCTCAGAGCCGGGTCGACCCTGTGTCCGCCCCCCTGCCCGGAGCGATGCAGACCCGTCGTCCCCGCGAACTGCCGCCTCGACTCGGTGGCGCCCCCCCCGGCGGCACGCTGGCCTAAGAGCCGGGTCGATCTGATGTCCACCGCACTGCCCGGAGCGATGCAGACCCGTCGTCCCCGCGAACTGCCGCCTCGACTCTGCGGCGCCATCCTCGGTGGCACGCCCGCCCCGCAGGTGGAACAACCCTGTGTCTGCCGCCGTCCCTGAAGCAAGGCAGAACCGTCGCCCCCCACGACCGGCCGCCTCGACTCGGCGGCAACCTCCCCGGCGGCCCGCCGGACCCAAAGTCGGGTCGACCCGTTGTCCGCCGCCCTCCCCGGAGCGAGGCATACCCGTAGCCCCAACGACCAACCGACCCGACTTGGCGGCACCCACCACTGCGGTACGCCCGACCCAGAGCTGGGTCGACCCAGTGTCTGCCGCCCACACCGCCCAGACCTGTCGCCACTTAAGACCGGCCACCTCGACTCGGTGGCGCCCTCCTTGGCATCACGCCGGCCCCGCACCAAGGTCGAACCAATGTCCGCCGCCCTCCCGGAGCGACGTAGACCTGTTGTCTTGGAGCCGGGTAGACCTGGAGACAGCCACCGGCCCCGCAGCGAGGCAGACCCGCCGCCCCTGCGACCGGCCGTCTCGATCCTGCAGCGCCCTCCCCGACGGCACGCCGGCCCAGGAGACGTGTCGACCCGGTGTCCGCCCCGCTGCCCGGAGCGAGGCAGACCTGTTGCCCCCGCGACCTGCCGCCTCGACTCGGTGGCGCCCTCCCTGGCGGCACGCTGGCCTAGGAGCCGGGTCGAACCGATGTCCGCCGCCCTGCCCGGAGAGAGGCAGACCCGTCGCCACCGCGACTAGCCACCTCGACTCTGCGGCGCCCTCCCCGGCGGCATGCTGCCCTCACAGCGGGGTCGACCCGGTGTCCACTGCCGTCCCTGAAGCGAGGCAGACCCGTTGCTTTCGCGACCAGTTGCCTCGACTCGGCGGTGCACTTCTTGGCAGCACGAGGGCCCAGGAGTCGGGTCGACCCGGTGTCCGCCGCTCTGCCCGGAGCAAGGCAGACCCGTCGCCACCTTGACCGGCCGCCTCGACTCGGCGGCGCCCTCCCCGGCGGCATGCCGGCCTAGGAGCCGGGTCAACCCAGAGTCCGCCGCCATTCCCGGAGCGAGGCAGACCGATTTGCCTCCGCGACCGGCCGCCTCGACTTGGCGGCGCCATCCTTGGCGGCATATCCGCCCCTGAGCCAGGTCGACCCTGTGTCCGTCGCCCTCCCCGTAGCGAGGCAGATCCGTTGCCCCCGCGACCGTCAGCCGCGACTCGGCGGCGCCCTCCCCGGCGGCACGCCGGTCACAGAACCGGGTCGACCTGTTGTCCGTTGCCCAGCCCCGTAGAGAGGCAGACCAGTCACCCCCAGAGACCAGCCGCCTCGACTCGACGGCGCCCTCTCCTGCGGCACACCGACCCCGCAGCTGGGTCGACCCGGTGTCTGCCGCCCTCCCAAGAGCGAGGCAGACCCGTTGCCCCTGCGACCGGCCGCCTCGACTTGGCGGCGCCATCTCCGGCGGCACCCTGGCTCCGGAGACTGGTCGTCCCAGTGTCCGCCGCCCTCCCCAGAGCGAAGTAGACCTGCTGTCTTGGAGCCGTGTGCACCTGATGTCCGCCGCCGGCCCCGGAGCAAGGTAGACCTGTAGTTCCGGAGTCGGGTAGACCTGGTGTCCGCCGCCTACCCCGGAGCGAGGCAGACCCTTTGCCCCCGCGACCAAACGCCTCGATTCGACGGCGCCCTCCATGGCGACACGCCTGCGCCGAAGCCGTGTCGACCAGGTGTCCGCCGAATTTCCCGGAGCGAGGCAGACCCGTTGCTCCCGCGACCGGCAGCCTCGACTCGGTGGCGCCCTCCTTGGCGGCATACCCGCCCCGGGGCTGGGTCGATTCGGTGTCTGCCGCACTCCCCGTAGAGAGGCAGACCCGTTGCTCTTGTGACTGGCCGCCTCGACCTGGCGGTGCCCTCCCCTGTGTCACGCCGGCCCCAAAGTCGGGTCGATTCGGTGTCCGCCGCCCTCCCCGTAGTGAGGCAAACCCGTTGCCCCCGCAACTGGCCGCCTCGACTTGGCGGCGCACTACCCAGCGGCACGCCCACCCCAGAGCCGGGTCGACCCGGTGTCTGCCGCCCTCCCAGGAACGAGGCAGACCCGTTGCCCATGCGACCGACTGCCGCGACTTGGCGGCGCCCTCCCCAGCGGCACGCCCACCCCGAAGCTGGGTCGACCCAGTGTCCGCCGCCCTCCCTGTAGCGAGGCAGACCCGTCTCCACCCGCGACCGGCTGCCTTGACTCGGTGGCGCACTCCCCTGCGGCACGCCGGCACAAAAGTCGGGTCGACCCGGTGTCCACCGCCCTCCCCAAAGCATGGCAGACCTGTCGCCCCCGCGACCGGCCGACTCGGTGGCGCCCTCCCCGGCGGCCTGCTGGCCCCAAAGTTGGGTCGACCCGGTGTTCGCTGCCCTCCCCGTAGCAAGGCAGACCCGTTGCTTCCGCGACCGTCCGCCTCAACTCGTCGACGCCTTCCCCGGCGGCACGCCGGCCCCGGAGCCGGGTCGATCTGTTATCCGTTGCCCAGCTCCGAACGAGGCAGACACGTCACCACCGTGACCGGCCGTCTCGACTTGGCGGCGCCCTCCCCAGCGGCACGCCGGCCCAAGAGCAGGGTCGTCCCGGTGTTCGCCTCCCTCCCGCGAGCGTGGCAGACCTGTTGCCCCGTCAACCGGCCGCCTCGACTCGTTGACGCCATCCTAGGCGACACGCCGCACCCGGAGCCGGTTCGACACGGTGTACGTCGCCCTCCCCGAAGCGTGGAAGACTTGTTGCCCCCGTAACGGGCTGCATCGACTTGGCGACGCCATCCCCGGCAGCATGCCGGCCTCAGAGCCGGGTCGACCCTGTGTCCGCCCCCCTGCCCAGAGCGAGGCATACCCGTTGTCCCCTGCGACCGGCCGCCTCGACTCGGCAGCGCCCTTATTGGCAGCACGCCCACCCAAGAGCCGGGTCAACCCGGTGTCCGCCGCCCTCTCACAAACTAGGCAGACCCCTTGCCCCCGCGACCGGCCACCTGGACTCGGCGGCGCCCTCCCCTGTGGCACGCCCGCCCCGGAGCTGGATTGACTCGGTGTCCGCCGCCCTCCCCGTAGCGAGGCTGACCTGTTGCCCCCAGAGACCGGCCACCTCGACTCGACGTGGCCCTCTCCTGCGGCACGCCGGCCTCGCAGCTGGGTCGACCCGGTGTCTGCCACCCTTCCAAGAGCGAGGCAGACCAGTTGCCCCCGCGACCGGCCGTCTTGACTTGGCCGCGCTTTCTCCAGCGGCACCCTGGCCCCGGAGCCAGGTCGACCCGATGTTTGCTGCCTTCCCCGGAGTGTGGTAGACCTGTTGTCCAGGAGCTAATTAGACCTGATGTTTGCCGCCGGCCCCGGAGAGAGGCAGACCTCTTGATCCGGAGCCGCGTAGACCTGGAGTCCGCCGCCTACCCCGGAGTGAGGCAGACCCGTTGCCCCCGCGACCGGCTGCCTCGACTCAGCGACGCCCTCTCCGGCGGCACCCTGGCTCCGGAGCCGGGTTGTCCCAGTGTCCGCCGCCCTCCCCGGAGCGAGGTAGACCTGCTGTCTTGGAGCCGGATACACCTGATGTCCGCCGCCGGCCCCGGAGCGAGGTAGACCTGTAGTTCCGGAGTCGGGTAGACCTGGTGTCCGCCGCCTACCCCGGAGCGAGGCAGACCCTTTGCCCCCGCGGACGCCTCTATTCCACGGCGCCCTCCATGGCGACACGCCTGCGCCGAAGCCGTGTCGAGCAGGTGTCCGCCGAACTTCCTGGAGCGAGGCAGACCTGTTGTCCCCGCGACCGGCCGCCTCAATTTGGCGGCGCCGTCCCCAGCGCCACACCCGCCCCGGAGCCGGGTCGACCTGGTGTCCGCCGCTTCCCCCGTAAAGAGGTAGACCTGTTGTCCCCTAGCCGAGCACACCTCATGTCCGCCGCCGGACCCAGAGGGAGGTAGACCTGTTTTCCTGCAGCCGGGTATATCTGGTTTCCGCCGCCGGCCCCGGAGCAAGGTAGACCCGTTGCCCTTGCGACCGGCCACCTCGACTCGGCGGCGCCCTCCCCGGCGACCCGCCGGCCTCAGAGCCGGGTCGACCCTGTGTCTGCCCCCCTGCCCGGAGCGATGCAGACCCGTCGTCCCCGCGAACTGCCGCCTCGACTCGGTGGCGCCCCCCCCGGCGGCACGCTGGCCTAGGAGCCGGGTCGATCTGATGTCCACTGAACTGCCCGGAGCGAGGCAGACCCGTCGCCACCTTGACCGGCCACCTCGACTCTGCGGCGCCCTGCCCGGTGGCACGCCCGCCCCGCAGGTGGGACAACCCTGTGTCTGCCGCCGTCCCTGGAGCAAGGCAGAACCGTCGCCCGCCACGACCGGCCGCCTCCACTCGGCGGCAACCTCCCCGGCGGCACGCCGGACCCAAAGTCGGGTCGACCCGGTGTCCGCCGCCCTTCCCGGAGCGAGGCAGACCCGTAGCCCCAACGACCGACCGACCCGACTTGGCGGCGCCCACCACTGCGGTACGCCCGCACCAGAGCTGGGTCGACCCAGTGTCTGCCGCCCACACCGTAGCGAGGCAGACCTGTCGCCCCTTGAGACCGGCCACCTCGACTCGGTAGCGCCCTCTCTTGCGGCACGCTGGCCCCAAAGTCGGGTCGACCCTGTGTCCGCCTCCATCCTCATAGAGAGGCAGACCCGTTGCCCCCTCGACCAGCCGCCTCGATTCGGCGGCGCCCTCCCCGGAGGCACGCCCACATCGGAGCCGGGTCGACCCGTTGTCCGCCGCCCTCCCCAAAGCAAGGCAGACTAGCCGGCCCCAAAGTCGGGTCGACCCGGTGTCCGCCGCCCACACCGTAGCGAGGCAGACCTGTCGCCCGTTGAGACCGGCCATCTCGACTCGGTGGCGCCCTCCTTGGCATTACGCCGGCCCCGCACCAAGGTCGAACCAATGTCTGCCGCCCTCCCGGAGCGACGTAGACCTGTTGTCTTGGAGCCGGGTAGACCTTGAGACCGCCACCGGCCCTGCAGCGAGGCAGACCCGCTGCCCTTGCGACCGGCTGTCTCGCTCCTGCAGCGCCCTCCCCGACGGCACGCCAGCCCAGGAGACGTGTCGACCCGGTGTCCGCCCCGCTGCCCGGAGCGAGGCAGACCCGTTGCCCCCGCGACCTGCCGCCTTGACTCGGTGGCGCCCTCCCTGGCGGCACGCTGGCCTAGGAGCCGGGTCGAGCCGATGTCCGCCGCCCTGCCCGGAGCGAGGCAGACCCGTCGCCACCGCGACCAGCCACCTCGACTCTGCGGTGCCCTCCCCGGCGGCACGCTGCCCTCGCAGCGGGGTCGACCCGGTGTCCACCGCCGTCCCTGAAGCGAGGCAGACCAGTTGCCCTCACGACCAGTGGCCTCGACTCGGCCGTGCACTCCTTGGCGGCACGAGGGCCCAGGAGTCGGGTCGACCCGGTGTCCGCCGCTCTGCCCGGAGCAAGGCAGACCCGTCGCCACCTTGACCGGCCGCCTCGACTCGGCGGCGCCCTCCCCGGCGGCATGCCGGCCTAGGAGCCGGGTCAACCCAGAGTCCGCCGCCATTCCCGGAGCGAGGCAGACCGATTTGCCTCCGTGACCGGCCGCCTCGTCTCGGCGGCGCCCTCCCCGGCGGCACGTCAGTCATAGAACCGGGTCAACCTGTTGTCCGTTGCCCAGCCCCGTAGAGAGGCAGACCAGTCACCCCCAGAGACCAGCCGCCTCGACTCGATGGCGCCCTCTCCTGCGGCACGCTGGCCACGCAGCTGGGTTGAGCCGGTGTCTGCCGCCCTCCAAAGAGCGAGGCAGACCAGTTGCCCCCGCGACCGGCCGCCTCGACTTGGCGGCGCCGTCTCCGGCGGCACCCTGGCCCCGGAGCCGGGTCGTCCCAGTGTCCGCCGCCCTCCCCGGAGCAAAGTAGGCCTGCTGTCTTGGAGCCGGGTACACCTGATGTCCACCGCCGGCCCCGGAGCGAGGTAGACCTGTTGTTCCGGAGTCGGGTAGACCTGGTGTCCGCCGCCTACCCCGGAGCGAGGCAGACCCGTTGCCCCCGCGACTGGCAGCCTTGACTCGGTGGCGCCCTCTTTGGCGGCATACCCGCCCTGGGGCTGGGTCGATTCGGTGTCTGCCGCACTCCCCGTAGAGAGGCAGACCCGTTGCTCTTGTGACCGGCCGCCTCGACCTGGCGGCGCCCTCCCCTGCGTCACGCCGGCCCCAAAGTCGGGTCGATTCGGTGTCCGCCGCCCTCCCCGTAGTGAGGCAAACCCGTTGCCCCCGCAACTGGCCGCCTCGACTTGGCGGCGCACTCCCCGGCGGCACGCCCACCCCAGAGCCGGGTCGACTCGGTGTCTGCCGCCCTCCCAGGAACGAGGCAGACCCGTTGCCCACGCGACCGACTGCCGCGACTTGGCGGCGCCCTCCCCAGCGGCACGCCCACCCCGAAGCTGGGTCGACCCAGTGTCCGCCGCCCTCCCTGTAGCGAGGCAGACCCGTCGCCCCCCGCGACCGGCTGCCTCGACTCGGTGGCGCACTCTTCTGCGGCACGCCGGCACAAAAGTCGGGTCGACCCGGTGTCCGCCGCCCTCCCCAAAGCAAGGCAAACCCGTCGCCCCCGCGACCGGCCGACTCGGTGGCGCCCTCCCCGGCGGCCTGCTGGCCCCAAAGTTGAGTCGACCCGGTGTTCGCCGCCCTCCCTGTAGCAAGGCAGACCCGTTGCCTCCGCGACCGGCCGTCTCGACTTGGTGGCGTCCTCCCCGGCGGCACGCTGGCCTAAGAGCCGGGTTCACCCAGCGTCCGCCGATATCCACGGAGCGAGGGAGACGCCTTGCCCCTGCGACCAGCCGCCTCGATTCGGCGGCGCCCTCCCCGGAGGCACGCCAGACCCGGAGCCAGGTCAAGCCGGTGTTTGCCGCCTTCCCCGGAGCATGACAGACCCTTTGCCCCCGCAACAGGCTGCATCGACTCAGCGACGTCATCCCCGGCAGCACGCCCACCTCGGAGTCGGGTCGACCCGGTGTCCGCCACCCTCCCCAAAGCAAGGCAGACTAGCCGGCCCCAAAGTCGGGTCGACCCGGTGTCCGCCGCCCTCCCAGGAACGAGGCAGACCTGTTGCCCTTGCGACCGGCTGCCTCGACTCTGCGGCGCCCTCCCCCCCAACAAGCCGACCCCAGTGCCGGCTCGAGGCGGTGTCTGCCACACTCCCCATAGCGAGGCAAACCCGTCGCCCCCCGCGCCCGACCGCCTCGACACGGCGGCGCCCTCCTCGGCGGCACGCCGGCCTTGGAGTCGGGTCGACCCGGTGTCCGCCGCCCACCACGGAGCGAGGCAGACCCGTTGCCCCCGCGACCGGCCGCCTCGAGTCAGCGACGCCCTCTCTGGCGGCACGCTGGCCTCGCAGCGGGGTCGACCCGGTGTCCGCCGCCGTCCCTGAAGCGAGGCAGACCCGTTGCCCCCGCGACCAGCTGCCTCGACTCGGCGGCGCACACCTTGGTGGCACGACGGCCCAAGAGTTGGGTCGACCTGGTGTCCGCCGCTCTGCCCGGAGCGAGGCAGACCCGTCGCCACCTGGACCCACCGCTGGCACGCCAGCCCCGCAAGTGGCTCAACCCTGTGTCTGCCGCCGTGCCTGGAGCGAGGCAGACCCGTCGCCCCTGCGACCGGCCAGCTCGACTCAGCGTCGCCCTCCCCGACGGCACGCCAGCCCCGGAGCTGGTTTGACCTGGTGTCCGCCGCCCTCCCCGTAGCGATGCAGACCTGTCTTTCCCGCGACCAGCCGCCTCGACTCGGCCGCGTCATCCCTGGCGTCATGCCAGACCCGGAGCCGGGTCGACCAGGTGTCCGCCGAACTTCCCGGAGCGAGGCAGACCCGTTGCCCCCGCGACCGGCCGCCTCGACTCGGCGGCGTCCTCCCTGGCGTCTTGCAGGCCCCGGAGCCGTGTCGACCAGGTGTCCGCCGAACTTCCCGGAGCGAGGCAGACCCGTTGTCCCCCCGACCGGCCGCCTCAATTTGGCGGCGCCCTCCCCGGCGGCACGCCCGCCCCGGAGCTGGGTCGACCCGGTGTCCGCCGCTTTCCCCGTAGAGAGGTAGACCTGTTGTCCCCTAGCCGGGCACACCTCATGTCTGCAGCCGGCCCCAGAGGGAGGTAGACCTGTTGTCCTGCAGCCGGGTATATCTGGTTTCCGCCGCTGGCCCCGGAGAAAGGTAGACTTGTTGCCCTTGCGACCGGCCGCCTGGACTCGGCGGCGCCCTCCCCGGTGACCCGCCGGCCTCAGAGCCGGGTCAACCCAGTGTCTGCCCCCCTTCCCGGAGCGAGGCATACCCGTTGTCCCCTGCGACCGTCCGCCTCGACTCGGCAGCGCCCTTATTGGCAGCACGCCCACCCCAGAGCTGGGTCAACCCAGTGTCCGCCGCCCTCCCACAAACGAGGCAGACCCCTTGCCCCCGCGACCGGCCGCCTGGACTCGGCGGCGCCCTCCCCTGTGGCACGCCCGCCCCGGAGCTGGATCGACTCGGTGTCCGCCGCCCTCCCCGTAGCGAGGCAGACCTGTCGCCCCCAGAGACCAGCCGCCTCGACTCGACGTGGCCCTCTCCTGTGTCACGCCGGCCTCGCAGCTGGGTCGACCCGGTGTCTGCCACCCTTCCAAGAGCGAGGCAGACCAGTTGCCCCCGCGACCGGCCGTCTTGACTTGGCCGCGCTTTATCCAGCGGCACCCTGGCCCGGGAGCCAGGTCGACCCGATGTCCGCCGCCTTCCCCGGAGTGTGGTAGACCTGTTGTCCAGGAGCTAATTAGACCTGATGTTTGCCGCCGGCCCCGGAGAGAGGCAGACCTCTTGATCCGGAGCCGCGTAGACCTGGAGTCCGCCGCCTACCCCGGAGCGAGGCAGACCAGTTGCCCCCGCGACCGGCCGCCTCGACTCAGCGACGCCCTCTCCGACGGCACCCTGGCTCCGGAGCCGGGTTGTCCCAGTGTCCGCCGCCCTCCCTGGAGCGAGGTAGACCTGCTGTCTTGGAGCCAGATACACCTGGTGTCCGCCGCCTATCCCGGAGCGAGGCAGACCCTTTACCCCGCGACCGGCCGCCTCGACTCGACGGCGCCCTCCCCGGAGGCACGCCAGACCCGGAGCCGGGTCGACCCGGTGTCCGTCGCCCTCCCCGTAGCGAGGCAGACCCGTTGCCCCTGCGACCGTCTGCCTCGACTCGGCGGCGCCCTCCCCGGCGACACGCCGGTCACGGAGCGGGTCGACCTGTTGTCTGTTGCCCAGCCCGTAGCGAGGCAGACCATTCACCCCAGAGACCGGCCCGCCTCGATCTTGACGGCGCACTCTCCTGCGGCACGCCGGCCCCGCAGCTGGGTCGACCCGGTGTCTGCCGCCCTCCCAAGAGCGAGGCCAGACCAGTTGCCCTCGCGAATTGGCCGCCTCGACTCGGCGGCGCCATCTCCGGCGGCACGCTGGCCCGGAGACTGGTCGCC